>NC_056739.1:1706236051-1706393551 GCF_019279795.1 Protopterus annectens | reverse complement strand
TTGTATGCTTTCACACAAGGCATTTTCCGGCATGTGTGTGCGTTTGCGAACGTGGGTATGATTTTAAAGTTTGGAGAAAACTCCAAGGATTACAGTGATTCTTAGTGGCACTTGATCTTAGCTAAAAGGCTAAGAAATGACATGGCTTAAGTGTAAACATGCTTGTCACATTGTTCTTCTATTAAAAGAAAAGGATACAGCTATATAATTTCTTTAAAAAATGTTGTTATACTACCAACCCATAACCTGAATCCCAGGGGCGACAGGTGCAGACCATCTCTGGCAAAGCATCGTGGTTTGTCATCATGTCGTCCCAGGCAGAGAGATACTGGATCCCCTTTGAATGACAGCAGAAGCTTAGCCAAATGTTGAAGTATGATTGTCTAGGTCAAGATTATTCTTAATTTTCAGATATCTTGGGTACTAATTACATTTTTGGACATGTATGTTTAACTAATTATGTATTTTTTTGTCTGGTAAGTAGACTTGTCCTTCAGTCGACCACAGATGGGAAGAATGAGTGTGACGGGGGTCATATAAGAATCTTGGGGCTTATAGCTAAAATGTTAGTGTCGATCAGCTCATTGACCCTTACTCTGTGTTTTGCAATTACTTTTTCCTGTAGGTATTGTGGATTCTGTGTGTTACCAAAAGAAATCAACATTTGTTGCTTTCCAGATGCCCAGTAAACAACACCAGTGCTGTAAATATGTTTAACCATGAGGTTGTTACTAGCAAGGAACGTATACCTCAACGCATGCTAATTCCTGTAGCTAGGATTTGGCATATTTAAAATATGTACCCAATATGTTGCTATTTCCCTTTGTTTTTTGTACTTTTAGTGAGGCAGCATTTATATTTAACATTATCCTAAGTATGTCTTGAGCTTTCACATCAAATAGATATATTTAACCTTGGAAATGTAATGTTTTGAACTGTTAGTATTTCTTATTTTTTCTGTGGTCATAAGTTTTAATAGGGATATTTCTCTCTTGAAACATAGGTTCATAACCTATCGGCCCTAGGGCCTGTACAAGCCTAGCCATAACAATTCCCTGGCTATTTCTTCCGACAATATTTACTTCCCTGGACCCCTGTCTAGCAGGGTGACTGATGTGATCCCCGGGGTAAATTTCATATCTCCCATCCAGTCATCAAGGTTCCTTTTGAAGATGGCCAAGGAGACGCTGTGCTTGACATATTTGGGCAGTCTATTCCAGACTATGGGGAGTCTCTGGGTCAGGAATTCTAAGAACCGTTGGGCAAAGGTGTTGATACACGAGTATTTTTCCCCGTTAATGGCAGTGTAGTTGAAATCACCCAGTATTAGGTTGTTTGGTTGTATCTTAATATTTTCCAGTATGTTTAGAAAGGTGTAGTGAGAATCTTGTAGCATGGTGGGGATCTGTAATAAGCTTCAGTTTGGATTGCAGTCTTACCTAGTGTTAGTTGCACCTGGAGAATTTCGGATGCATTGTGTTGGGCAACTAGCCTGGAGGTGTGAATATCTTTGGGGAATATGGGCACTCCTCCACCTGTAGTGTTTCGGTACTGGTTTGGTGGCCGAAAAGTGTGGTAAGAGTTGTAGCCTGGTATTGCAGGGGTGCTCTCTGGAGCCATGAACCAGGTCTCAGTTACTGCACAGATATCGATGTTCTCCATTTTTAGAAGTGCCTCGAGAGAGTGCATTTTGAGGTTTAGACTTCTAACATTGAGTAGCATTACCTTCATATTTTGCATACGTATACCTGTTACAGTGGTGGTTTTGTCCTTTGAGCCTTGCCTAAAAAAGGCACTATAGGGGTGGCAAGAGCCTTAGCCAATAAACTGAATCCCAGGGGCGACAGGTGCAGACCATCTCTGGCAAAGCATCGTGGTTTGTCATCATGTCGTCCCAGGCAGAGAGATACTGGATCCCCTTTGAATGACAGCAGAAGCTTAGCCAATTGTTGAAGGCAATCATTTTGTCCTTGTACTGTGGTATCATTCTGGGCAAAGGCAGGATGCTACTCAGGGCTAGGGTCATACCTGCCTGGGTCACATGATCTGAGACCTCTTCCATGTCTCTCTTCATGCAGTCCAGGGAGGTATGTTTCAAGTCATTCACTCCAACATGGACAATGACAGCGCTGTATTTGTAATTGCTGTGGAGTGACTTGAGTGCATGCATTATGTGGCGGATCCTGGCACCCGACAGGCAGCTGTTTAGTAATATTCTCCTTGTTCAATCTGGTGAGTGGGACATCATTGTGCCTGACTATAGAGTCACCTATGACTAAAGTGTTGGGTACCTTGTCTTGCCTTAGGGGCTGTTGTTGGGTGGCACACTGGTGTTGTGAGCTATGTGATACATTGGTTGTGATTGTTTTTTGATTGCATTTCAGCTTCAGAGGTCCTTATTGCTTGGGCTAGTTAATGTTAAGGGCCTCCGCATATGTTGGTTTAGTGTTGCTATGTGTGGGTGTTGGTGGTGAGGGTGGGTTTTGAAGAGCTATGTGTTGCTTGAGGTGTAGTGCAAATGTTAACTTTCTCCTCTTGACTGTTTAGCACAATCTTGGCTGGAGAGAGCTTTGCTTCCAGTTTGGCTATGTAAGTGCATCTCTCGCAGGTTGTAGTGTTAGGTGGTAGGAGGAGACGGTTGTCTGTGTACATAAGGCAATTGCTGCATTGCCCCAGTATGCCCAGATTCACCAGGTGGAGGGGACAAATCACCGGAAGCTAACCCTTGGACATACCTGGTTAGGTGCTTTTTTTTTTTTCCCCATACCTTGGCAAGGTACTTTGCAATTATAGGCTGTTTAGTGCATATGATTAGTTTCCTCTTATTAACAAGGAGAGTTGAGTACTTATATCAGTTTAAGGCTTCCTAGTGCTTTCCAGCAGGTTTTAGAGCAAGTGCTAGTCACAGGGATTCCAACCAGAAAGAGTCAGGAATCGGTGCACTCTGCTCCTACTCTCACCAGGATCAGAATATAAGCACAGATTCCAAGCTGTCACCTATAAAGCAATTATTAAGCTTTCTGGTGATCAGCAGTATCCAGGAAATAATGTAACTGCACTCCTTCTCTCACCAGGAGAAAACAGAAGCACTAATCCCAAGATGACTACTGAGAGGCAGAATGTGGGCTCTCCAGTAACTGGTGGTATTGCAATAGATGCTTAAAGGTAAGATGAAAAAAATGGTTTATCCTAAACACTGCAGTGTGCACTTAAGAGGAATTAGATGTGTAAGTAGGTAACTTAAGTTTTACCCATCTGAAAAGTTAAGTTTTAGTGGAGAGTCACTATTTTTAAAACGGCTCATCATGATTAACACATCATGTTTCTTTTGGGTTGGTTACTTCTGCACCACAGTTTGTAAGCAGATGCAGCTAGAGGAGCTTACAGCTGCATTTCTTAATTACTACAGTTCTTATGACCTGTATGTTCTTATGACAGAACTAGCTGTAACAGTTGTGGTTTCTCAACATATGTAGTCTTTGACATGCCTGCTTTGTATAAATCCCTATTAGGTTTACATCTGCAGCTGCATGCTACAAACTTTCCCATAGCTTTTGTACTGTTCCTTGTCTATTTCTAGGTAGAAAATTAGCTTTGTCTGATTTGTTTCTGCAACTTTATTTATTTTATTTTGGTATTCAGTAATGTATAGCTTAATTTAAGCAGATAATTTGTTTTTTAGTCTTTTACCTATTAACACTTCAGCTAATGAGAGACGGTATCCCTGCCATGAGTATGTCTGTATTACAAAATTGTGAGATGACAGTCTTCTGAGTAGTCTGTGTACTGTGGATGGTGCCACTGGGCATTGTTTTAATTACTTATTTTATTAAGTTTGTTAGCCAGGTATGTGGATTGGTCATTCTATCCTTTTCAGCCACAAACTGGGCCCAGGGGGCAACAAACCGTGATATAGAATTGTTACATCAAAATGAACATTAAATTACATTTAAAGATATTTGACAAAGTATGAAACATTGCATTTACATTGTATACATTTATATTGTCATTCTGATGGTAACAGTTTTTTTCTCTGTGCTGCTATTAGGGTAGATGTTCATCGTGTTTAACTGTTGCAGTCATTACACTTGGGTTATCCTGCTGGCAGGCGACCCGCAGTCGGCCCGAGTTCCAAAGTCTTGGTTTGGCGTCGGTTGCTGTCGCCTCTTCCCTGACATCAGTGCACCAGGGGTATAAAAGTTGCAACCAACGCAATTTTCTTCAGTCTTTCTTGCCGTGCGGTGCCCGAAGCAAAAGCAGTTCGCAAGTGCCAGTCGTCCCACTCCTGAGATTTTCAAAATTGAGTTTCAGGACCGAAGTCTTCAATAAAGCTAAGTACCCCGTTGGGGAAACTTTTTCTTGCTCCAGACCGATGTCAGTAAAAGTTAATAATTGTATTTCTTGTGGGAAGCAAATACCTCATAAGGACTTTCACTCTTACTGTATTCCTTGCCTAGGCCCTGAACATGACGTTACTAGTTGTCGGTTTTGTGCTAGATTCAATAAATGCACTATTAAACGTCGGTTTGATTTTGCTTTACATTATTTTGGCCGAAGGTTTAATTACATAATGCCGTCGGAACAACCGATGACCGGAATTTATAAAAAACGCAAAGACAAAGAAAAGGACAGGCATCCGAGGTCCAAAACCAACGACGAAGCCTCTTCTAGGCCAGTCGCCGGTTCTCAGTGAGGCGCTTTCGCAGCCCCTGACACCCGTTACCTCAGGAGCCACAGGCCGTAACCGACAGCCACGTGGAGACACCCAGGCCTGTGGAAACTCAAGGTATTGGGCCTATGGAAACTATACCCTCAGATGGGTCCAGAGCCGCTGAGCAGGCATCGGCTTCTGAGGGTGTTTTCAGACCTTTACAGCTTACAATTAAGCCCACTACAGCAGCAAAGGCAAAGTCAAAAACACCATTAAAGACAAGGAAACAAGTACAGCATTCTCCAGAACAGTCATCCATGCCAAAGAAACAGATGCTTAAAATGGCCGAAGACCTAATTACTTTAATCAGGGGTTCCCATCCCCCTCCTGACAAAAGGCCTAGGCAAGACACTGATTATGATTCCTCTGACCAGGTTTCCATTTCCTCCGATTCCTCTTCTGATGAGGGATATTCTCTCCCTCCCTATGAGGACTCTGTTGCAGAAGAGTCCATACCTTCAGCCTCTCCACCTGAGGATTATTCTTTTGGGGAAACCCTGCACACCATGAGGGAGCATTTCCATTGGGAGAGCCAGGATTATTCAGAATCCAAGAAAAGGCTCAGAGACTTCCTTTTGTTGCCTCAGCACAGGCCCCTGGCTATCCCCCCTGTGCTTGATATTGTTGATGATGTTTTTTCTGAATCCAGTCTGTCTCCTGATTCTTTACCCCCTGCACCAGTCAAGCCTGACAGGTATTACAGAGTCCCTGACTCCCACAAATTTCTTTACAAAAACCCCGCTGCAGATCCAGAAACAATTTCTCAGGGTCCTAAAGGGGTTAAGGCTGCCACTGCTAAAAATCCTGTCCCCTCGGATAGGGATTCCAGAGCTCTGGACAGATGGGGGGAAAAAGTTTACACTTCTGCTACTTTAGCTGTAAGAGCTTTAAACTGTCAGTTTCACATGCTTAAATGCCAACAGTACCTCATGTCATTGTTAAAACAGAAAATGGTCTCAAATACAGAAGGTCCTGACAGTAAGGAAATGCAGGATTTATTGCATGCAGTTGAACAAGTGGGAAAGCATACTCTGCAATGTGGTTTTGATTCATTAGAGGCTTCTTGTAGAGCCGCAGTTACAGGTTCTGTTATTCCAAGGCATGCTTGGTTAAAAGAACAACGTTTACCTGACCATGTTAAAGTAAAACTATCGGATGCTGCATTACAGCATGATACTTTGTTTGGTGTTAAGGCAGAAGAGGTGTTAAAGAAAATGGAGGATAAAGCAAAGTCAATGCAGACAGTGAAAGATTTCTTACAGGTTCAACCACCTAGATTTAGCAGAAACTGGCCTTCAAAAAATTGGTCCTTTCCAGTCTCAGACAGGCCACAAAGTGGCAGATACAGACGCCCAAGAGGCAGATCTCAGCCCCAAGGCTCCTACAGACCTAAACAATGGGGTGCTTCAGCCCCCAAAGGAGGGGGAAGACAAATCACAACCTTATAGGAAACAGTCCCAATGACTTCCCTCTGCAATTGCCAAGCACTTACCTTTTGACAGCACCCCTAGGGGGGAAGCTAGCACTTTTCTCAAAAAATTGGCACATGATCACCCAGGACCAATGGGTGCTGAATATTGTTTCTCAGGGTTACACGTTCCACTTCCACATGCTTCCAAAACCAAAAGGTATGCCAGACCTGCCACAAAACCAATGGGCAGAGGCACAAAAACAGATTGCAGCTCTTATGGACATGGGAGCTATTCAAAAAGTTCCACAACAAGAACAGGGACAAGGATTTTACTCAAGACTTTTCTTAGTACCCAGAAAGGACAAAGCCTGGAGACCAATACTGGACCTGTCAATCCTAAATACTTTCCTGGATGTTCCAAAATTCAAAATGTTAACACTTCAGCAACTTCTGCCCATGCTGGGCAAGAAGGCTTGGCTAGTTACTTTGGACCTCAAGGAGGCATACCTGCATGTCCCAATCAAACAATCTTGCAGAAGATACCTCAGAGTCATAGCAGGCTCAATGCATTACCAATTCTCTGCACTGCCCTTTGGCTTATCTACTGCGCCCAGGGTCTTCACAAAATGCCTGGCACCAGTAATTGCATTTTGCAGACAAAAAGGAATTCAAATTTATCCCTACTTGGACGACTGCCTTATTCAAGCAGAGAGCAAGGACATTCTTCTAAAGCATCTGGCGTTTGTAAAAAGATTGCTAATTTTCCTAGGGTACACAGTAAACGAAAATAAATAAAAACTAGTGCCCTCTCAAGAGATAATATTCCTGGGTGCAAGCTTAAATGCAACTGCCCAGATGGCTTATCTCACACCAGACAAACAAAGGCAACTGACTCATTACTTTCAAATGATGGCAACAAAAACCCAGCTCCCTGCAAGAAGAATTCTGCAGGCCCTGGGCCTCATGGCATCCTGCATTCTACTAATTCCATATGCAAAACTGCATATGAGGAAACTACAATGGTATCTAAAAAATGTTTGGACTCAGCATTGTCACAGCCTGGAGACAATCATAACTTTAATTCCCTGCCTACAACAGGAGTTTTGATGGTGGGCCCAGGCCTGTCACCACAACAAGGGACAGCCTTTCACTTTACCCATATCCAGGCAGACAATAACAACGGATGCATCGGATTATGCCTGGGGGCACATATGGCAGGAAAATGTATTCAGGGCACGTGGACCAAGGAACAAATGCATCTTCACATCAATCAAAAAGAGATGCTAGCTGTACAGAATGCCCTGACAGCTTTCAAGGACCTAATACATGGTACATAAACAAACAAGGGGGCACACATTCCTACCCCCTATGCAGACAAGCCATGGCTTTGTGGAACATAGCAGTGACCTATCAAGTACATCTGCAGGCACAATTCCTGCCAGGAACAAAAAATACACTGGCAGACGAACTAAGCAGAAATCTCATGGATCCTCACAAATGGAAGCTAAATCCACAAGTGTTCAGCATGATAACAAGGAAATGGGGACGCCCAGACATAGATCTTTTTGCCTCCCCTCCCAATTACCAAATACAGACATTTTGCACAAGAACTTATCACTCTCAAGCATGGAAAGTGGATGCTCTATCATTCAGCTGGAAAGGCCTGACAGTCTATGCCTTCCCTCCGATGCCTCTCCTTACCAAGGTACTTCTAAAAGTCAGACAAGAAAGGCCAAAAATGATCCTGATTGTCCCAGACTGGCCACGCCAGCACTGGTACCCAATCCTAAAGAGCTTGTCTCAAGGCCCAGCTTGGCCTCTACCTCAAATTCCTCATCTTCTGACTCAACAAAACAATCAGATTCTGCACAATCAACTCAGAACCTTAAATCTGGCAGCATGGCAGATAATGTAGCCACTCAGACTGCACCTCTCTTTAAAGCTGTTATGGATGTTATTTTAGAAGCCAGGAGGCCCAGCACTAGGAAATCTTATGCAGAAAAATGGAAGAGATTCTGTGCTTGGAACCAGGCACAAGGGCTCGAACCACTTGTCCCTAATATACCTCAGATTTTACAATACCTAACTGAGATGATGGACAAAGGCCTATCTTTCTCATCAATTAAAATCCATGCCTCTGCCATTTCATCTCATTACAATACGGAACCTCCAATTTTTTCACATTCTCTACTACGACAGTACCTCAGAGGGGCAAAAAATATAAGACCCCCCAGGAGAGCACCAGTACCAACTTGGGATCTCAATTTTGTTTTAGAAAAACTCACACTGCCTCCTTTTGAACCAGCCAGCACAGCTGATCTAAAATTCTTATCATGGAAAACTGCTCTGCTCCTAGCAATAACTTCAGCAAGAAGAGTCTCAGAGTTACAGGCATTAATGGCTGTGGAACCTTTCATCATTTTTCATCAGGACAGGGTCTCACTTAGGACAAACCCAACATTCATGCCAAAATTGGTCTCCAGTGTGGCCTTGAACCAAACCATTCATTTGCCTACTTTCTACGTAAATCCCCAGAATAAAGGGGAGAAACTACTGCACTCTTTGGATATACACAGACAGCTACGATTTTACCTGGACAAAACAAAAGCTTTCAGAAAAACTGAGCAACTGTTTGTAGCCTATGCTGCAGGATCACAAGGAAAGCCTATTACAAAACAGACTATTTCAAAATGGATAGGCCACTGCATCCTCTTCTGTTATGCACAGCATGGCAAATCAGTGCCTAAGGGCATTAGGCCTCATTCTACCAGAGCAGCAGCCACTTCAGCAGCTTTTCTCAGAGGAGTACCAACCAAAGACATTTTAGAAGCTGCAACCTGGAGCTCAGTGCACACTTTCACCAAGCACTACCACTTACCTCTCTACTCTAAATCCAGAGCAGGCTTTGCCACTGCAGTTCTGCAGGGTCTGGTAGCCTCTCCAAATCCAATCTAGACCCAGCCGCACAACCTCAGCTTTGGGATTCTACCCAAGTGTAATGACTGCAACAGTGAAACACGATGAACATAGTACAGTTGTGTACCTACCATAAATGTAGATGTTCGAGTATATGCACTGTTGCAGTCCAGGTTACCCACCCACCATCCCCCTTTTCATTGCTGGGACATTTCTGTACTTCTCATCTCTTATACTACCTATGTGGTGTATTTGCTTGTAGATGAAGGAAATGTTTATAGTAATATATGCATGTTTTTTGGCATAATTTTATCTTTCCAGCCTTCCTATCTGGGGACACTTGACATCTGGGGCAAGAAAAACTGAAGAAAATGGCGTCGGTTGCAACTTTTATACCCCTGGTGCACTGACGTCAGGGAAGAGGCGACAGCAACCGATGCCGGACCAAGACTTTGGAACTCGGGCCGACTGCGGGTCGCCTGCCAGCAGGATAACCCAAGTGTAATGACTGCTACAGTGAATACACTCGAACATCTACATTTATGGTAGGTACACAACTGTACTTTACTTGTTGTTGACAACCGTTGTCCTTAAAGCGGTTTGAGTTTCCACTTGTATACAAATCACCTGAATTTCTCTTTGTCTTATTGAGGATCTTTTTCAGACAAAACACAAGATAAACACTGTCAAGAATATTCAAAGCATATCTGAAGTACTACATGAAGATTTCCTGTGTACAAAAGAATAACAGGATAGATCACAAGGACATCTAAATAATGATATCTGAGAAATATGATACATAGAAACTGATGTGTAAAGATACATTTAATAGCACAGCAATATATAAAAAAATATGTATTGTATGCAATCTACAAAGTATAATCTTTCACACTTTATGCTGTTACTATTGATGGAAGATGCTTGATGTGAATGCCCTGCTTTGTCCTGCCCTTGCACAGTTATCCTCTCATTATGAAGATGTTTATCTGCAAAATTTGAATTCACGGTAACTTATTCTTTTTTATTATTATATCAAGATAAACTTTATTGTAGAAAGTATTTTCTACACATTATATAACAGCTTGAAACAATTCTCGCCTCTTTCTCCTCTGATTTTAGAATATAGACAACATTTTGGTTTCTTGAACTAGACATGTATGAAGGATGTACGCCATCTTACTGTTGAGGGAAAAGTTCATAGCCTAGTACCAACCTATGAACCTTTCGGCCCTAGGGCCTATACAAGCCTAGCCATAACAGTTCTCTGGCTATTTCTTCCCAGAGTATTTACTTCCCTGGTCCCATCTAGCAGAGTGACCAACATGATCCCCGGGGTGAATTTCCTCTCTCCCATCCAATCTTTAAGGTTCCTTTTGAAGAGGGCCAAAGAGGCAGTCAGCTTGACATGTATGGGCAGTCTATTCCAGAGCCTGGGGAGTCTCTGGGTCAGGAACCTATCCCTCCAGCATGTTTTGTTCTTTGTGATGACCAGGTTTAGATCCCTGGAGCGTGTGGCTCTGAGGGATTGGGATTTCTTTAAGTGTAGCATGTCCAACAGCACTGGGTTTGAAATGGCCTTGTATGTTAAGCAGAGATCACCTCTGAGTAGGCGATATGCGACAGAGTATAGCTGGAGCTTTTGTAGACGGTCAGCATAGGGCATCTGCTTTAGGCCTGTGATTCTTTTAGTGAGGTATTTCTGTGGCCTTTCCAGTTGTTGCAGATGTCTTGTGAGGTACATACCACTTGGGGCGTTGTACTCTTTAATGGCTCTAATGAGGAATGAGTACAGTGGGACAAAGACCTCCTTTTTTCTGGATGAAAAGCCCTTAGGGATGAGGTGTGCCACATAGCCATAACAGTCAGGAAATCCTTCTATGTGGTTATCAAAGGTGAGACCATTGTCCACCTGTGGCCCTAAGTCCTTTATTACACTTTCGGTGTTTAGTGTACTGACACTTATGTGGTAATTCATGGGTACATGGTTTTTCCCAAAGGGGATATCTATACATTTCTTGGCATTGAGCTTGAGCCCATGGCTCTGGCACCAAGCATCTGTTTTTGTAAGGCCCTTTTGTAGGATATCCACATAATTTGGGGATTCAATAATGGCTCCCAGTTTACAGTCATCTGCAAACATTGTTAGCCAGAGTCCAAACAAGAGCGGTCCCAGGACTGAACCCTGAGGTACTCCAGTTGTCACTTCTCTGGTGCTTGGATTTGGAGTCAGCTGTTTTTACAGTGTGGGTTCTGTCAGCAAGCCATTTGGCAACCCATCGAGTGACGTAGGGATTAATGCCCAGCTTAGTAAGTTTATCTATGATTCCAGAGTGGGGGATGGTGTCGAAGGCTTTGGCAAGGTGCAGATAGGCTGTGTGGTCTGCCTTACCCTTGTCCACAGCTCTGGAGACTGATTCGAAGAAGTCAGTCAGGTTGAGGAGACAAGATCGGCCCTTTACGAAACCAAACTGGGTGGGGTCCAGTGTTTGAAGGCTGCCAATGTCTTTGTTTATAAGTTCCGTGATAATGTGTTCCATGGCTTTGCAGATCATGCTCATCAGACTTATGGAACGATAGTTCCCGGGATCCAAGGTGGATCCCACCTTGTGGAGTAGGATAACTGTAGCTGTGCGTTACTCAGTGGGCATGAAGCCTGAGGTAAGGCTATGATTAAACATGACACTTAGGTGAGGAGCCAGTTCATTTTGTAGTTCATGTAGTACACAGCCCAGGATGTTGTCTGGTTCCATGGATGCTGCATTCTTAGCTTTGGAGAGTGCGTTTTTTACCTGTGTGGCCGTGATTACCAGAATTTGGCAATCTTTTGGTATTGAGATGGGCCCTTTAGCGGGTGAGAGGGGGGTGAAGTTGGCACTGAATCGATCTGCCAGGATAGTGGCAATATCCTTGGGATCAGTATATTTAATGCCATTCTGTTGTTGCTCAGTGCAGATCTGAGCATTGCCATTTAGATTCTTGACATAACTGTAGAATGCCTTGTGGTTGTCCTTGGAATCTTTGGCAATTTTATTTTCGTAACTAGCTTTGGAGGATTTTATTAGGGATCTCAGCTTCTTACTGAGGCTGGTAAGGGAGTTTTTTGCATCTTGGGATTTTCCTCTTTTCTGCAACAGTTCCTTCCTTCTGTTGTATAGTTTTTTTATGGCAGGGGACCACGAGATTGGGTTCCTTTTTTTGGAGGAGACCGTCTTGGTTCTATTTGGAATGGCATGATTCATGAACAAGTGGATGTTCTCGTACAGTGCCTTAGCATAGCATTCAGCAGTCGAACTTTCAGTTCCCGTCTGCAAGGGTGTCATGAAGTTTGTCACTTTTGACTTGAGTAACATGAAGTTGGCTTTGGAAAAGTTTTTTATGGAGGTTCCCCTACTGGGGGGTAGGGGTGGGATGTGGACGTCAAGGGTGATTAGCTTATGGTCAGACCTGACCAATGAGGATGTGACCACTGGTATGGAGCATCGATCTCTCATGTTGGTAATGACTAGGTCTAGGATATTTGAGCCCCGGTGGGACTATGGATTAGTTGTTCAAGGGTGTTGGAATTTATGAATTCCAAGAACCGTTGAGGAAACGTGTTGGTGCCCGAGTAGTTTTCCCAGTTAATGGCAGGGTAGTTGAAATCACCCAGTATTAGGGTGTTTGGTTGTATCTTAATATCTTCCAGTATGTTTAGAAAGCTGTAGTGAGAATCTTGTAGCATGGTGGGGGATCTGTAGCAAGCTACAATTTGGATTGCAGTCTTACCTACATTTAATTGCACCTGTAGAATTTCAGATGCATTGTGTAGGGCAGCTAGCCTGGAGGTGTGAATATCCTTGGTGAATATGAACACTCCAAGCCTTTAGTGCTTTGGTCCTGGTTTGGTGGCCAAAAAGTGTGGTAAAAGTTGTAGCGTGGTATTGCAGGGGTGCTCTCTGAAGCCTTGAACCAGGTCTCAGTTACTGCACAGATATTGATGTTCTCCATTTTAGGAGTGCCTCTAGAGAGTGCATTTTGAAGTTTAGACTTCTAGCCTTGAGTAGCATTACCTTCAGATTTTGCATGCTTATATCTGTTACGATGGGGGTTTTGTCCTTTGAGTTTTGCCTAAAAAAGGCACTGTAGGGGTGACAAGAGCCTTAGCCAGTAACCTGAATCCCAGGGGTGACAGGTGCAGACCATCTCTGACAAAGCATCGTGGTTTGTCGATCATGTCGTCCCAGGCCGACTGATACTGGATTCTCTTTGAATGACACCAGAAGCTTAGCCAGTTGTTGAAGTCAGTCATTTTGTCGTTATACTGTGGTATCATTCTGGGCGAAGGCAGGATGCTACTCAGGGCTAGGGTCATACCTGCCTGGGCCACATGATCCAGGAGCTCTTCCATGTCTCTTTTCATGTAGTCCAGGGAGGTACGTCTCAGGTCATTCACTCCAACATGGACAATGACACAGTCGTATTTGTACTTGTTGTGGAGTGACTTGAGTGCATGCGTTATGTGGTGGATTTTGGCACCCGACAGGCAGCTGACAGTAGTTTTTTCCTTGTTCAGCCTGGTGAGTAGGACATCAGTGTGCCTGACTATAGATTCACCTACGACTAAAGTGTTGGGTACGTTGTCTTGCCTTACAAGCTGTTGTTTGGTGGCACACTGGTGTTTTGAGCTATGCGTCACTTGGCTGTGATTGGTGTTTGCGTTTCAGCTTCGGAGGTCCTTGTTGCTTGGAGAGGTTAATGTTAAGGGCCTCCGCATAAGTGGGTTTAGTGTTACTATGTGTAGATGTTGGTGGCGTGAGTTTTTAAGGGCTGTGTGTTGCTTGAGGTGTAGTGCAGGTGTTAACCTTGTCCTCTTGACTGTCTAGCACAATCTTGGCTGGAGAGAGCTTTGCTTCCAGTTTGGCTATATAGGTACATCTCTCGCAGGTTGTAGTGTTGGGTGGTAGGAGGAGAGGGTTGTCTGTGTACATGAGGCAATTGCTGCATTGCCCCAGTATGCCGAGATTCACCAGGTGGACAGGAGAAATAACCAGAAGCTGAACTTTGGACATGCCTGGTTCGGGGTTTCTTTTGTAAAGTACAAGAGCTGTTTTCCCTTCCGTTGGCAAGGTACTTTGCAATTATAGGCTGTTTAGTGCCTACGATTAATTTCTCCTTATTAACCAGGAGAATTGAGTGCTTGCATCAGTTTAAGGCTTCCTAGTGCTTTCCAGCAGGTTTTAGAGCAAGTGCTAGTCACAGGGATTCAGCCTCACAGTTAGTGCTCAGTCTCTCAGTTAGCTGTGTGATGTGACGCATACGCGGAATTCGCGCGTTCGAAAGTTTAGTTCAGCCAGCATGGCCAAAGCTCTACCGTTAATCATTAGCCTATCGAGTTCGGAGTTGGCGACTGGCGACTTAACGGGAAAAGCCGAAAGACACACACACACTTAGAAACCAGCTAGTTCTAAGGGAAAATTTCAAGTGCAGACTTTCTGGCACCAGGAATAGTTTAAAGTGCTAGACTAATAAGCTAATAAAAGTGCAGGAGGGCAGAGAACAAGCACATCTAAGGGAAAAAATTGAAGAGCGCCACTCAGAAGCTTACAAAAAATCCTGGATACAGCAAATCTGTATCTGGGCTGCAATAGTCCAAGGAAAGGTTGGAAACAGTGTTTTTTTTTTTTTTTTTTTTTTGTAGAAAGTGAAGAGGCAGAAGATAATGAGATAATTCAATATGCAGAAGCTAAAGGGGTGGGCCTTTGCCAAGTCCTCTCTATTAACAGTAGAATGAGGTGATGTAATGTGACGGGGGGGGGGGGGTGTCCAGTATCAACTTTATACCAGAGGTGGGGAATCCAAAGCCACCAAGACAGAAGACCACCACAAGAACAGAGTGAGTGGGTGGGAAAAAACAGAAGCACGGATTACAGAGCTATATTAAATCAAAAGTGCAGAAGATAATTGCGAATAAACTCTTTATCTTTTCTGAATATCACAGCAGGCAGTAAATCAGTCTCTCAGCAACAGTTTGAGCAACAGGTATATCTGATTTAAGGCACAGAAAACAGACCTATTATCCAGACAGTAGAGTTGCAGGAATGTCCTGCCCAGATAAAACCAGTTGTGTTGACTTTCTCTCACTAATTAAGCAGATAGGCCTCTAGACAAAGGATTTCACTACAAACTGAGGTCAACACTAACAGATAGTAGCTCTGTCTCACAACAAAAAGGACAGTAAAAACAGTTGTACAGATTACAGAGATATTAAATCAAGAGTGCAGATGACAACTGAGAATAAACTCTTACCTTTTCTGAATATCACAGCAGGCACTGTCAGTCTCTCAGCAACAGTTTGAGCAACAGGTAGGCAAGAGTTACTACTAGCAGTCCAAAGTATCTCCTGGAAGATGTTGGGGGAAAAGGACCTTCATGTGCTGTATAAGACTTGTTCTTACATTATATTTATTGCTTTAACATTCTGTAGGAATCTGTTATGAAAATGCAGTAACGATGGAATAAATTACTTCTTGCATGCCTCAACTGAACTGATTTGTTTTTAGAAATTCAAGTCGGTACTTCACCCATCACAGACCAAACTGGGGCAAAGGAATTCACATTTGGGTTTTGGTACCGCTTACATATCCCAAAGTAGAGATGTGATTGGGTGAAGGAGGTCCAGTGTCTTGCAGCTTGGCTTGGGTATGAAAACGTACCCTGATCCACATTAGGTATATGCACCAAAAGTAAAATATATTTAATTTTTCATGCAACATTTTGTTTTAAGGGTAGATTATTCAAGGCCATTTAGGGATCCAAGTAAAGCTTACTAGGAAAAGTAAAACTTGAGTGCAGGAACACAGTTTTGCAGTACTTTGACAGGATACTAAGCGGGGGCTTGAATTGTAAATTGTGTATTTTTTGTCCTTCTAGAATGCCTATGTTTCTAAGTAGCAAACATACACAGCATAGGGTAATTTGCACAAAGTTGTGTTTATTGTATGTATATTTTGTTTATTTATGTTTTGTCAAGATTACTGTCATTTATATCCATTACAAAACTCAAAACAAAATACTCTGACTAAGGAGTAAGGTTGTATAGGATTCAAGGGAATTCTGCCTTTTGAGGAGCTTAGCAGTTTCTGCCTTAGGCATACTTGCGGTTGATGGGTATAAAAATTGTGATGCCTTAACTAGTAACATTTGGTCTTTTACGGCATTCTTTGTGTTATTTAGTTTTGAACTTAAATATTTTGTCATGTGGTATTGAACTGACTTCATCAAGTTTTGTATTAAAAATACAGAAAAAAGTGCATGTAAGCACATGGAAAGATTACTTACAGTTTGGTTTATGTACACAGGTAAAAAACATTTATGTCATTTCGAACAAATTTTGTAACAAAAAAAAGAAGTGCTCTGATTGGCGTAAATGAAAGAATTTTCATCAAGGAAGTGTGGACAGGAGAGGGAACATGGGTAACTGCAAGTTCAACATGGTAAATTATATAATTTACAGAGTACAGTAGTACTATAGCAAAATTGAGGATGAAACCTAATTAGTTTGGGGGAAGGTCATTTCATGTAAGAATGGAGGGTCGTGGGATAATGTGATTAATAAGTCTGGATGTAAACGATGTAGAGAAAGGGGATGATGTTGAACTGAGTTGTGAATTACTAAGTAAAGCTATATAATGAAGTGGAATGAAGGTTTGTCTGTAAGCAGGAACAAGACAAAAGAAGAAGAACTGTTAACTAAAAATGAAATCAGGAGTATTTCGAAATTGTAAGTAATATTGATGAAAAGCTGGAAGCAGAAAATGTAAATCTGGGTAGCTTGAATGCACTATATTGTTATAATAAGAAACATTGGATTTAGAGCACAATATGGAATATGCATTATGCTGAAGATTGTACTATAGAGAAATAAGAGAATTGAGAAGACATTGGAACTGAAGAGTAATGTGAAGTGATAACATTAAAAGCCAACAGTGTAAAGAAAAACTAAGGATTAGCGGTATTAAGGTAGTGTCAGTCATTATTACATGATGCCTTGTGTCACTAGTTATAATGTTCCTTGCCTTAGTACAAAGAATCCATTTTGTAAGGTATACAGGGAAAAGAGCTTATTGGAAGCTTGCTAAGAGAAGAATGGTTATTTTTCTAAGAACTAAAGAAGTAGAAGTAGTAGATTTTGTAAAAGTAAGACCCAAAAGATGTGTGATTTTAGATTTATGGACTAAAGAGCAGTTGGTTATTAAGCTTGTAAATTCTGTATGCATATGCCAATGCAGCAGAGAGGAAAATAGTTATTTGAAAATATAAAAAAAAGGTCACACAGGGTGTGTAAGTGGATATTAACACTGGATGGGGCTTTTCATTCGAATTTAAGAAGAAGTAAAGGAAAAATGCATGTCATAATGTAACAATTAGTCCAAAATGAAAATACACTGAGCCCACAGACATTGCCAACATCCTAGCTGACAGGTTCAGTGCAAACTTCTCCCCCCCCCCCACCAAAAGGGCAAATATCTATCCTAACAGAGTGCTGCCCCCCTGACATCTCAGATGCTCAGGTAAGAGCCGCCCTTTCCAAAGCAAAAAACACAGCATCAATGGGACCAGATGGTGTCTCGGGCTGCGTCCTACATGAACTCCAAGAAGAGCTAAACCCAAACATAAAACTACTGTTCAATCTTAGCCTTACTACAGGATATGTACCCAAAGAGTGGCGTACAGCAACAGTGGTCCCTCTCCACAAAGGTGGTGCCTCAAAGGATCCTGGAAACTATCGCCCCGTAAGCCTGACTAGCTTGGTCTGCAAAGCTATGGAAAGGATCATCATGGACCTCATAAATAAAGATATTGGGGACCTATAGACACTGGATCCTACCCAGTTTGGCTTTCTTAAGGGCAGATCCTGCCTCTTAAACCTGGTCGATTTCTTTGAAACAGTCACCAAGGCCATTGACGAGGGGAAGGTGGTCCACACAGCCTACCTAGACCTCGCAAAAGCCTTCGATACAATACCCCGCTCGGGTATTATAGATGAGCTCACCAGCTTAAATATAAACCCCTGTGTCACTAGATGGGTTGCAAACTGGCTCAAGGACAGAACCCACATGGTTAGAATTGCTGGAGCCATGTCAGACTCAAACCAGTTACAAGTGGCATCACACAAGGCTCAGTCCTGGGACCTCTCTTGTTCGGTATATATTTCTCGGAGGTACAGGCCAACACGGAAGGACTGTGGCTGACCAAGTTCGCAGATGACTGCAAACTGGGCGCCATAATCAACTCTCCAGCTGACACAAGCATCCTCCAAACGGGCCTCATAGAAACAGACAACTGGTGCCAGAGCCATGGCCTCAAGCTAAATGCCAAAAAGTGTATAGTCATCCCCTTGGCAAAACAAACTGCCCACAAATTACCACATAGGTGGTAATCCATTAAGTACAGAAGAAGTCATTAGGGACCTGGGGACCCAAGTTGATAGCAATCTCTCATTTGACAACCACGTGGCCAAAGTGGTTAGAAAAACATTTTATATAGCCCACCTAATCATGAAGGGATTCACATCTAGATCAGGGGAGGTCATCGTGCCACTTTACTCATCCCTCATCAGGCCCATAATTGAGTACAATGCCCCTTTTGGGATGTACCTTACCAGACACCTGCAGCAACTGGAAAGACCCCAAAAGTACCTCACCAAGAGGATCAAAGGGCTCAAACAGATGCCATATGCTGCCCGGTTAAAGAAACTCCAGCTCTACTCAGTGGCATACCGCCTGCTCAGAGGCGATCTGTGCCTGACGTATAAAGCCATGTCCAACCCGGAATTAATGGACATGTTGCACCTCAGAAAATCCAAATCCCATCGAGCTACGCGCTCGAGAGACTTGAACCTCAGCACTGAAATAAATAGGACATGCTGGAGGGACAGATTCATAACCCAGAGGCTCCCTTCACTCTGGAATAAAATCCCAGTCCAGGTTAGGCAGAGTCCCACATTGACTCTCTTCAAGCGGAATCTTGATGAGTGGATGGGAGATCGTAGGTTTACCCCGGCTATCACTTCTGTGTCACTGTTAGACAGAGGCGCACAGTATACTAACCTCAAAAAAAGGCATAGCAAAATTAATTTAAAATGGGTGGCGAAAGCCAAACACACTCTGGCTAGGCTTATAAATGCCCTAGGGCAGATAGCCTGGTATGAACCTATGAATTCTGTAAGGAACCATGTGTAGATAGGTGATTAGCAAAAGCTAGTTTAAGGACTGCAGTGGACTGTTTTAAACATAAAATTTAACCCAAATAGAAGGAAAATTTTATAATGTTTTGCAGACCACGTGGCATGTTTGATTGGGAATAGTATTAGCAACAGTAAAGAATGGGAGAAGTATAAAAATTAAATGTTAACTTTAACACTTGGCAATTACCTATGTTAATCCAACAGAATTGGAGCTGGAACCCAAAGAGATGTAAGCTCATTATGCCCACCCATAAATATTCATGCCATAAAAACGGCTCGGTACATTTACTCTTATGTGTTCTGAAGCAAGTTTTAAAAGTGTTTTATATATCTAAATTGGTGTGAAACGACCTTTTATTTTGTAGAGAGAAAGTTATGCGGGCAAACACTTTTTTATCCAAAAACAGACTGTTTTGCACCTTCAGACATTATCTTTAAGAGGTAGTGCAGGCATCCTACAGTGCAAAGCTGCAAAAATTACACAGTTAATGAGTATGTGGAAAATTTATACAAAATAAGTTGAATTAAGGTATGAGTAAAATGCGTACATAGTAAAAGGGAATAATAGAAAATAAATTCAAAAATATTTCATTGGAATAATTAGCATAATAACAGCACTAGGCAAGCAGTATTTAGGACCATAAGATGCATAGCAATATACTCCTTTAAGTAGACTCACTTAAATCCTTTTCAAGCTTTTAATAGTGGCTCGCCTCCCAAATTGAGCAAGACTGTGCATGATAACCCTTGTGTAAATTTGTATTTACCTATTCACTTACCAAGACTAGTCCTGAAGTTATCTAGAAATAGCACTTGTTGTATAGTGGTGGCTTATTCCATAGATTGGGAATATAATGAGATAGGAAAAATATATTTATTTATTGGCACTTATCAGGAAAGTCAAACTAAGCAGTGCCCAGGGAGAAAAGCTCCATTATACAGATGTCATGGACACCATTTGCATTGTTTTATCATTTAGTCAGTTTCATTCATGAGTAACAGTACCATGTCAGACATCAATTACATCTTATAAACAGTTTTGATTAAAAATAACTATTACATGGGTTGTATACAAATACATTTTTTTAAGATAAAGAGTTAGATCAGCCAAGAGGAAGATATAGTTGTTATAATAGTGCATTAAGATTTGTACAGAAGAAAGTTCTGACACAAATTCATATAGTCATATTAGCAACAATTTAAACAGGGATTGTGCAGGTGCAAGTCTCTTGGTAGCATGTGGTTGAGTGATGGATTAAAGAGATGGGAAATTTTTCAGGGTTGTGGTAGTTCTGAAGGAGTACAATAGAGATTTATTTAGTTCAAGCTAGTTTAGTTGTTTTAGAGAGATGCAGTGATGTAATCTGTATTGTTGGTTGCAAATGTAGCTCCTTTATTGCAGTATTGTTTGAGTTTGGCTGATAGAGAGAGGAGGTAAGATTGGCTAGTATAGAAGAGGCATATAACAGAGTGGAGAGGAGAAAAGAAGTGGCTATATTTTGTGTAGCAGAGTCAGTGTGATAGTGTTTTACACTATAGAGGCAGCCTAGCTTTTGATGTCTTCTTTAAAGTTCACTAAAGGTAGAGATCAAATTTCAGATGGTCATCTATAATCACACCTAGTAGTTTGGTGTTGGATACCAGTTCTGTATTGGTCTTGTTTGGTGACAGTATATTAAAGGTAGTTTTTTGGAAGGATAAAGAGTTGGGGTGAACAGAAGTAGTTTATTGGTTTTTTGGACTCGGGAGGAGTTTTAGGTCGACAAGTGAAGCTTTTATTGCTGAGAAGGATTTCCGGATGTATGTTTTGGACCACGGGTATTGTCCTGGCAGCACATATTAAAGTGAAGTCATAGATATATTGTACTATTGTGGCCTGTTTGTCTGCTGTGTTCAGGTCAGTAGTAAACTGTAGTGGTCATTGGATGAAATCTTGTAGGATTCTGATGGATATAGGAAGGAAAAGGGAGAAAATCATCTTGCCATTTCATTGCTTGGGACTTATTACTGAGGTAACTAATTAACTGATTATGTGAGGATGATGATAGCCCTTTGGAAGAGAGTTAGGAGAATTTGGTGATTATGCAGAATACCTTAGACAGATCCAGAAATAGGGCTGAGGTTAGGAGACCTGAATTTCAGTTGTGATTTATTATATCCGTGAACCTTAGAAGGGTAGTGGTTGTTATGTGATTGAATGTGAAACCATGCTGTGAGGGTGAGAGGAGGTTGTGAGAAGTAATATATGTAGTAATTTGACAGTGAATGTATCTTTCCAAGATTTTGGATAACTGTGAGAGAATGGTGATTGCTCTTTAGTTTCTGAGCTCTGTTGATGTCATTTCCTTCCTCTGTCTTCATAACCTACATGGCTCATAGATAATATTTTTAATGAATTTTCACTGATTAACTTAATGTTGATATATTTGTGTGTGGAAACTGAAAAGTATGACGAGGAAGTGAAATGTGTAGATTTGTGCCTCATTCGAAAAGCAAGGTATTCTGAATAATCATTTTAGTGAAGGACATAGGTGAGAAAATTAATTTTGATCAAATGGTTTGGGATGTCATGGAAAACAGAAAAAAAAAGATACACAAGAAATGTAAATACAAGTACAAAAATATTTATATAATTTGTGTGTGTGTGTGCTTTTGTATGAGTGTATGTGTAACATATCTAACTACAACTCATTGAGCACAAGTGCTCAAAACGCATCCCCCAATGCAGCCTATCAAATTAAAAAAAAAAAAAACTAACCTAAACTCCTCTTTTTGCAGGGAGCAAAGTCGTCCCACACGTCCAACACCCCTTTCTAATTACATATACCAACTCTGAGATCGTATTACAGTAGGGAAAGAACAAATTCCCTTATAGCCACTGTACTGTAATCTCGCACAGAAATAAAAAATGGCATGTGCAGTAAGTTGATTTGCGGTCTCTCAATCCAGCTTTTATTTTTTCAATAATAAAAACGTTTGACGAAGCGAATATGTACCATATGTTTATTTGTATTTTTGCAAAGATGTAATGTGTATGTAAAACCAGAGTGTAAACACAATATCCCTATTTTTTGAATGCGTGATATGGGAGTTCTTACTTGCAATTACACTGTTCTGAAGAAGTGGTGTTAGCTCCTGTAAAACACATATGAGAGACATATAAGTACAGTATATTTCTAGGGGACCTCTATTTTCAGTCCCCCATATCTGAGGCTTTTTCCTGCATTGTCCGCAACTTGTAGACTACTGCTGAGGTTGTACTGATGGTGGACAAAGGGTACTGAATCTAGAGATGCTAAGTCTCTGGGCATAGCTTTTTGTGAGCTGTATTATTTCTGGTTTAACATTTCAGAAAAAGGATGTTACCTAGGTTGGAATGCAGCACATCCTTACGTTGCACTTCATTAAGTATTGAAGCACAGATCCATGCATTTGGTGTGGGAGGAATAAGAACCTATAGCCTCATCTTTCCAGCATCAAAGGCCATATGTGCTACTTGTTCATCTCTGAATGCCACTTTGAGAAGTCTTATTTTGTCAGTCATGTTACGGACATCGGAAGACATATTTAGTTATTACATTAATTTAAGCTAGATAGCAAGATATTTATTTTTCAGAGAATGCAGAATTGAGATAAGTGATATAGGTGGTGATTCCATCTCAAAAGGCTAAATGAAAACTAGGTGACAGACTTTCTGATTTTGATTTGAATGATGATTTTAGTATAACAAGGTAGAACATTATTGGTTCTGCATTTGCAACAGAGTGGTGCAGTAGTTTCTGGTTGATCTACCTCTTGTGCTGTCTATGTCTGTGCTCTCTTGCTGTCCACGTAGGTTTTGCAGGGTGCTATGGTGTCTTCCTGCATTTCAAATAACGCCCCTTTGGTGAGTTGGCATTGCTTCAGAGTGACCATAAATGCGTGTCGCATGAGAGTGTGTGTGCATCATATGATGAGTTAACATTAACAATCTGTTCAAGATTATTTCCTCTGCCTTGTGCCCACTGAGTGCTAAGGTAGGCTCTTTCTCTCCTGTGACCGTGGCTGCAATTTAGGAGGGCATCAGTGAAATTAATGAGTGCATGAATAAATGAATTGTCAGTGATTGTTTAAGTATCGTGTGATGTATTGTTTTCGTTGGTCAATGCAGTTTGTTTGATGTAAGATGTATGGTTTCAGAATTCTGTTAGTTATACCACTGATTTTATTTATTAAAGATCGATGAATACAGTTGTCATTTTTATTGTATATATTTGGACAAATCATTTGTATTTTTGGTAAATGTTTTTCAATTTGCTGTTTTATCAATCAGTGATAAACCTAGATTCAGTCCGTGTTAGCAGATTGAACTTTGGCAAAGCAATTTCACCAACATTTTTTCCTAGTTCTACTTTTACATGGTCTACATGTTGAGTTAGTTTGATACTGCTTGGGATGCAGCTCATAGTAAGTTTTCCTCTCAACAGTATTGAATAATTGTTGTGAAGATGCACACCATAAACAAAAATATTTTCGAAAGAGTGGTGGAGGAAGGATCTCTCCCTTTGCTTCTTGTAGGAATTCTTTATGATTATTCCATTTGTACGGTCAACACTCGCATGTTTGTATAGTAGTCTCTTTATAGGATAGACTTGAAGAAAAAGAAAAGAAACAAATAGTCTCATGGTAGTACAAGACAGATGTGCTCATAAAAGACAAATGGACGTGACATTGGTACATCTTTCTTGTATTGCCAGCAAATAGTGGTGGCAGCTCTTTCCTGAAGGGGAATGTACTTCTTTGTTAAAGTCTTGCCATCACAGAAAAACAGATATGATGGCCAGTACTTAGCAGGTTGACAGATGAATAAAAACTAAGACCTGCTGTACACAACAGCTTTTTCATAGTGGCAGTACGTGCACTGGTCTGCTTAAGTGGTTAGTTCAGGGGAGCACATTGGAAGTTCTTTTCACAAAGGTTTACTGCTGTGGTGAGTACCTCAGAGAAGTGCACCTTATCTGAAAAAGTGAATTCATTATTTGCTTTTGACCTTATCTGAAAAGATGGAGTGAGGTCATTCAACATGGGAACTGTTATTGGGTTTTGAACAGTAGGGTTCAGCAAGTGTCCTGGGGATGGATGAGGGTGTAAATGGAGCACAATTTTTTATGCTTTCACTGACCTGTGGTTTGTTTTGTTTTAGACATAAATGAAGATTATGGCACAGAAAAAAACAAACCAAATGCTGCTGTTGATGTCTGTTTAGATAGTAGGCTTTCCAACTCTGGATTTGTCCAGTGCATCATGTCTGCTCTTACTGAAGAACAAAAACGAAAGATTGAAGAGAATAGACTGAAAGCTTTAGCTAGAAGAGCAGAAAGAATTGCAACCCAGCAGCAGCAGCAGGTAAATCAGAACAGAGGCAAGCCACAGTTTAGTGGATTTACAAGCCAAAATTTGGAGAGTTCGAGTCATGGAACAGATCATCAGAAACAAGGCCAGGGTTTAATTTCTGAAAGCGGTAACAAAGTAAATATAAGTGATCTGGGGACCTCTTGTTTGCAGTTAAGCTCTGGATCTAACAACAGTAGTCCGGCTTCTCACAGCTCCTCTTTCAGTTCTTCTACTAAGTATTTGGGTTCTGATGGCTTAAATAGTGCTTTGCAAGCCTCTGCTAATGAAAGTATTCTTGAGCAGTACAAAAGTACAGCAAAACAGATTTTCAGTCCACAAGCTCATGAGAGTCCGGTACAAAAGAATGCAAGGTCTGTTGGAACTGCAAATGTTTTGCAGTCATACACTTACACTACTAGTAACCCAGGTTACAAGAACTTCACTTCAGGCCTGCAGACAAATGCCAAACCAACATTTCAAGCCACAGACTTTGAGTCTACCATGGATGATGACAGCAGAAACTCTGAGAGAACTCAGTCCACTATCCCCATTAAAACAGAAAGTCACTGTTCAGAAACAACACCTGCAAAGAAAACTGGGGCAGTTATTACAGGGAAATGTGTAAGGCATGCAGAAGGTAGATTTCGTGTTGAAGTTGGCTACAATGCAGAACTTATTTCATTGTTCAAAACTGTGCCATCCAGGAACTATGGTGAGTCAATTTTTATGAATTTGCCTTTGCATTCTTTTATGTTAATGGAAAGCATCCATGTTTTTTTTAAGTAGGCTTTTGCTTTATTGTTTGCTGATATTGACCATAGGGAATAGGTTTTGTTCCTCATTGTATGCTTACTGCCAGCAGAGTAAGGGTCAGAAAGTATATCTGAGTTTTCCAATTATATGAAGTGTGTAAGTAAAGCATTTACCAGTGTGAAAATGAACTTAAAATGTTAAATTTTATTTTAATTTCTTATGTGCGCATTCTTCTCAGTAGTTAAATAAACTTGTTCAGCAACCCGTTCATTAATGGATGAAGGCAACACTGCGGCAATGGTGGTAGTATATCTCACAGAAATTTATTAAAAAATAAATATTTTCTCAAAATTTGGATGGAGTTTGATATAATATGGTAGCATGAGTGAGGAAGAGACATGAAAGACCCGAGCCTGTCTGACAATACTGACATCCCATTTCTTTGCAAAACCAGTGCCTCTACAAATACCTGCACTACAATTACTGGCAGGATAGGGTCCTAATGGAGTGTATTCCCAACCTATGAAATAAGTTGCCACTACTTGCCAATGTACTGCTTTGGCTACGTTTAAAGCTAGTATTGATGACTGAATGGGTAGACACAGATTTACACCAGGCTTGTCATGCAAGGCGCTGCTTGATTCAAGAGGTAAGCAGTATTAAGTACTTGACAAGGGAGGTAAAAACTTTTAAGTTTGTCTACTTAGAGCTGTATGTAGCTAGACGTCTTATGGTCCCAATGATAGCTTGCATTGTATTTTCATGTTCCTATGATTTTACAGATTTTAGTACATCATTTTACAGTTTATCTATATAGTATATCTGTTTATACTGCTGTTATATTTTCTAACAGACTTTTGCAGGTTGAGCCTCCAAGCAGATTAAGGTTACTGTGAACTATAGCAAATGTGTATTATGTTTCGGAGGGGTGTGTTGCAGATTTCGATACCAAGTCTTAGTTTTTTTTTGTTTTCTCTACAGATTTTTTTTTTCCTGTATTGCATCTTATATTTGGATGTGCAGATTCATTTTCACTGTTTTGCCACATTTGGTTGTATTAATGCATTCAGTAGGTTGTACAATTTAGTGTTTTTAATTAAAGATTCTTGTGATGCTGATAATGAGAGAAGGAACCATTTAAAGTAAATTATTTCTGGTACCTTTCTGCCTGATGGCTGCCATGTTTCAGTGTCTGAACTCTTTTTGTTAAATTATAATAATTTTATTCAACAACAGAATGTTTAGCAGATTCAGAAATCTTCCAAATAGTGTTAAAAACATACACAGTTTACATATCTTGTTTTTTCCTAGAAACATTCTTTTATTCAAAGATGATATAGCCAGTTTTTCTTACACAGACGCATACATATAAATCTTCATTTTTATTCCACATCTTTATTACATGTTCACCAATCAGCCAGAAACGTCCACCTTTGTGACCCTTCATAATTGTATCTATTGTCATGCTTCTCTCTGTCTTTATTGCAGCCATAGAAGCCATTTATTGATACAGGATGTTCTTGATTGTATTCCTATTTTTTTTTTCTTTTTTCTGTTCCAGCGCTTGTAGCTGTGATTTCCTTTTATTTATATATTTATTTGATTTTCTGTTCTTAATATCAGCCTTATTGCTGTTGCTTTCTTTGGCACAATTAAAAGTAAGCTGAAAAATGCTTTTTGTTACCTTGGCTCATTTGATACTTCAGTCATAGTGTAACAAGGACTATGAGTGCATGCATATTCATAGCTAAGTATCAATATGCATGCATGCTTCCTCGTTGGATCTGATTTTTCTAGCAACCCTTCAAATGGCAGCTGTTTTTCTCAGAGTTTAATAGGAAAGTAGAAACCAGAGATAGAATGCCATGCCTTTCTCTCTGTAAATACCATCTGCTTATTGAATACCTTGTTTAATATTTCTTACAGGAGTGTACCAATCAAATTCCATTTTGTACTCACAAGCTCATGTTGCTATCCCCCTTGGACACTTGGCACTTAAAAATAGACACATCACTCAAAATACTGTCCCCCCAAGCAGTTAATAAATGCAAGTAACATTTTCAGTTGTTCCCCCTAAAACTATTATAGATATTGTTTTGAGAGTAGCAGTATTCCACCTGCTGTAAAAGGCATTCATTTAGACAATTGTAGACATAATGTAACCTGAAAAAAATTTGTGGTGATGTGATGTTCAGAAAAAATGTACTCAGTACAGTACAAGCACTATGCCTGGTTACATCCTTGATTTCTTAAAGTCCGTTTAATATATTCTACTTCTGAATGTGACCAGAAGATAAGATGTTATGTAATCCTATCTCGCCATAATTCTTGCTGGATGGGCTCGGAGCCGAACCTTGGCTCCGACTCGGCTGATACTAAAGCTCGAGGCTATCCTCTATCCCATGGTGCACCACGGCAATTCCCCAGATCTCTTTTGCTGCAAAAGCTTCGAGGTTGTCTTCTTACTGGCTCGTTGACCAAGTGAAATATTTTGATATTTTTGACTATATCTCTTCACTTTTCTCATTAATAGTTTTTCCCTTATTATCTGAGTGATTGTCATGAGTGTTTGCTACCCCTGTCTCTTTTCATTAAGGATTGTATGGCCCATTTTAATTAGAGGCACGTTGTTGTCCATTTAAATTAGAGGGCCTTTCCTCTCTGTATGCTAGATTTTTCTCCTCCTCCTCCTTCTATATAAAACAAAACAAAACAAAAAAAAAAAAATATATATATATATATATATATATATATATTTTATAGTTGTACTGTTGTTTCTGTTATTGTATTTGTTTCTTTCTTCTCAAAAGCAAAATGTCAAAGGATAAAGACAGAGAACACAAAGAACCGTCCCTCTGGCTTTAAAAAAATGTGATAAATGTTCTCAAAAAATGTCGTTGACTGAAAGTCACACCAGCAGTGTGTACTGTCTTGGAGAGGCTCATTTGCAAGAACCCTGTACCTTCTGTCATGCATTCAGCACCAGGGTTCTTAATGAAAGGAAAATAAAACTTATTGATAGGGGCCTTATGACTAGTTCCTTCCAAGAACAGCTGGAACAAGGTCAGACAGTTCCTAAAAGTCATAAAAGGAAATCTCCATCAGTTCCTGCTTTGGAACCGACAAAGAGACAGAGCCGAAGAGTTCTGGCTCCGATTCTGCTTCTTCAGTCTCGGTGTCATCTGTTTCATTGGCTCCGAGACAATCATCTCTGTTGAGACACTCACCAATCTTGGAACCAGTTTCACCAACTTTAAGATCTCCTATTTTGGAAAGTAGGAGATCTCCATCTATCTCCACCCATTCCTCCAGGACACTATCTGATGAGGATGTAGAGCGGGTGGGGAAGAGACTGCTCTGTGACCCGGCGCTGGCAAACATTGTAGCTCCTCCGGACCCAAAGGCTTCGGATCTGTCCCATCCTCAGTCTATGGTTCCTCCTTCGACTGCTTCGCTCTCAGAGTCTAATATTTCGGGTCATTTAGTGCTGGAACCCTCGGTTTCGAGAACTCTTCCTGCTTCTTCGGAACCGATAACTCTAACTTCATCGGCTCAGTCTCGAGCCGAGGGGTCTGGGAGCCGACATATTCCAGTCGACTCCGAGAGGGATAGTTACCCTGATTTTTCTTCGGTTCCAACCCTCCCTCTCGGTGCTTTGGCTCGGGTGAGCTCGGCTCCCACATCCACTTTGGAGCCTGCTTCTCCGGTTTGGAGTCGACCATCCGTTTCCTCAGAGCGGAGGTCTTCTTCAGAGCTGGCTGGTAAGGCTTTCAAGGTGATAGAGCTTTGTCAACTACTAGACCCCTCCCATTAGACCCAACATCTCTCCAGCAGCCGGCAGCAGCCTCTTCTCCCCCGCCTGCCCGAAGCGTAGGGAACCAGAGCCCCAAGGAGCCCCTATTGGAGGTGTCCCCTCTTCCGAGACTTCCCTAGATTACCCCACTGGAGATGTCCCTCGGAAGAGAGTTTGTAAGAGGAAGCATATTGACTCACCCGAGTCTGTCACTTCTGATACTGATTTGGATGAGTCAGAAGGGTCCCCAAAATCCCCCTCTGAGGAGGTCTCTTTTGCGAACATCCTTGAAATCCTTAGAGGGGTGATTGGAAGACCTCTAACCCTACTGAGGACGAATCAGGGTACCTTGAGGCTTTTGGTTCCCGAACTTCCACCTCCTGGGTGACACCGCCATATGACCAACTGTTAGGGGTCATATCTTGGAAAGCTTGGACCTCTCCAGACACATTGGAGCCTGTCCCGAGGAGGCCAAATTTATTACTGCTCCAGAAGGCGAAACATTTCTAACCAAGGGAGTACCTGTGGATGCTATGGTAGTAGCAGCAGCCACAAAGAAGGAGTTATCTGAGACATCCTCAAATATCCATCCTCCTAATAAAGAGTCTAGGATGATGGATAGGTATGGAAAGAGTACCTTTTCCTTCAGCGGCCTTTACTTTACGATCACTGAATTACCTGTCCCATTTTACTAGGCTTCAAAGGGATCTCCTAAAAGAGTTGGGAGATACCGTTCAGGATTCAGTAGCTTCGGGATCCGCTGACAAGGCATCTTTGCAGCTCTCCACCCATACCTCTATTGCTAACTCCTCCATGAGGCTGATTTCCTATGCAGCTGATGGAGCGAGCAGGGCGGCTGCAGCAGGGATCTCTCTTAGGAGACATTCTTGGATGCGTCTATGCAATTTTACAGAATCCTGCAAGTCTTCCTTTACCAAATTCCCCTTTGATGGTTCAACTCTTTTTGGACCTCAGGTAAAAGAGACTTTGACCAGGTGTGAGCAGGAAGGGAAAACCTTATCTGCTGTCGGAGTCCGTTTCTCCCTTCCTTCCAGACCCTATCCCAAGGGTCAGACAGGAGGGAAAATGTGGTTCCGTAAATCACAAAAAGGTTTCCCTCAAGCACAAGGTCAACCTTCCCCTAGAGGCAGAGGGGGAGGTTATAATGGAAGGTGCCGCGCTCGCGGCAGAGGGGGTTTGCAACACCAGGGTGATAGAGATGCTTTCTCTGATGAACCCTTTCATCGCCCCTGAGGGGTTGCCCGACTGTCCGTCTCTGGAGGCAGTTGGGGGTCGTCTCTCACTGTACCCAAGCGCCTGGCTACAAATTTCCCAAGATCGATGAGTACAAAATATAATTTCCAGAGGTTACCTCATTCCTTTTGTTTCCAATACCCCTATAAATCGGTCTTTACCAGCTGTACCACCCAATCAAATAGACCGTGCAACATTAGAGGTTACCTCGTTGCTTCAAAAAAGAGTCATCCAAGAAGTCCCCACAGAGCAAATGGGATCTGGAACTTACAATTCTTTTTAGTTTCAAAAAAGATCAGAGACTGGAGATCAATTGTAGATCTCAGCAAGCTAAACAAGTCTGTAAAAAAATCGAAGTTCCGTATGCTCACCCTTTTTCTGTTTATCGGAAAAGACAATTGGATGTACTCCATAGATCTTCAGGATGCGTACTACCATATCAAACTGGACAGGCTCTCCTGAAGGCATCTAGGGTTTCGGCTGGCAGCCAGTCATTTTCAGTTTCAAACACTGCCCTTTGGCCTCACTACAGCCCCCAGAGTGTTCACCAAATGTATGGCAGTGGTCACGGCTCACCTGAGACATCAGTGATTCCAGCTGTTTCCGTACTTAGATGACTGGCTCCTCACTGCTACCATCAAGCACCAACTAATCCGAGCCAGGGACGAGACTCTAGCCTTGTGCGCCAGATTAGAAATTACAGTAAATCTAAAAAAATCTGCCTTATCTCCATCGCAGCGCATTGTCTTCTTAGGCTCAGACATAGACTGAACCACCATGACAGCAACACTGACACCAGGAAAGGATAGAATCATTGCACAACCAAGTCAGATTCTTGCTGACCAAAGAAAAAGTACAGGCCAGGATATATCTTCAGGTTCTAGGGACTATGGCATCCACCATTCGTTTAGTTCCCCTAGCCTGTCTACACATGAGAATACTTCAGTGGCTACTATTTGCCCAGTGGTCAATGCAGGATCTACCCTTGTCCTACCAAATACTCATTACAAACTCCTGCAGGAAGGATCTAACATGGTGGTTACATACAGATCAGCTTTATCTAGGTCATCCCCTTGTTCTCCCTCAACAAAATACAGTCTTGACCACGAACGCTTCCCAGATAGGGTGGGGAGGCATTATCTGGGAATGACGGTCCAAGGTATCTGGCAGGATCACGAGAACCACTTGCACATAAATGTTCTGGTGATAAGAGCAGTGCTATATGCATTGCAAGCACTTCACAGTTCTCTTCCCACTGGGACAGTTGCGATTCAGTCAGACACCATGTCTGTAGTGTGGTACATTAAACAAGCAAGAGGGAACAACGTCTTACCCACTTTGTCAAGAGGCACAAAGAGTATGGAAATGGGCGATGGACTCTCAACATTTTCTGGTAGCAACGCACATTCCGGGGAAGTCCAGTGTGATAGCAGACAAACTGAGTCTAGCAATTCTGATGCCTCATGAGCGGTCCCTGAAAACAGAAGTTGCAGAAGAGATTATCCACAAATGGGGCCACCCTTACTACGACCTATTTGCCACGTACATGAACGCCAAATGCAGCAACTACTTTTCCCTCATTCCCCATCCGGGGATGTCACCCAGGGATGCTCTGGTCCACAATTGGCCTCCGGGACTTCTTTATGCTTTTCCACTCTTTCCTCCCATACCCAAAGTGATTCAGAAAGCAAAACTGTTAAAGAGCACCCTGATCCTCATTGCTCCTTACTGGCCTCACCAAGTGTGGTTCTCCTTCCTGTGGCCCTATCTCTTGGAGGAACCATGGATTCTGGAACCATCTCCAGATCTTCTAATTCACCAATTGGGACAGTTCCATCCTACCATCCAAACCCTGAAATTGACAGCATGGCTGCTCCAGTTCCAAATAGCCAGGTGTATATCCCTTTCTCCTACTGTTAAACACATCCTCATTTCTTCCCACAAACCTTACCAGGAAATTGTACTCCAGCAAATGGAAAAGGTTTTCCATTTTGGCGGCTAAACAAGGCATAGATCCCTACTCAGTCTCCGTAGAGTCTATCCTGTCCTTCCTTGCATCTATTTTTCAAGGAGGAGCTGCAGCTGCTACCATAAGAGTTCAGTTGGCTGCCATCTCAAGTTATCATTTTGGGAACATGGGAAATTTTGTTATGTCCCACTCTTTATGTAAAACCTTTTTGAAAGAGTCCTCCTCCTTAGACCTCCAGTCAGGCAACCTCTGGAGCCCTGGGACTTAAACTTAGTTCTGACCTCATTGATCTCTCCACCATTCGAACTGTCTTCTTCATCCGACTTGAAATTGTTGTCTTGGAAGACATTTGTTCTTAGGAGCTATAACATCTGCTAGGAGGGTTTCAGAATTGCAAGCTCTTGACCATTCGACCCCCATATATTGTATTCCATAAGGACAGAGTCTTAAGAACTAATCCTTCTTTCCTCCCTAAGGTATGCTCAGAACATAATCTAAACGCAACTATTGAATTACCAGTATTCTTCCCCAATTACAGTAGTAAATCAGAATACAGCCTGCATCAATTAGACATCCATAGAATTCTACGATTTTACCTGCACAGGACTAAAGATTTTAGGAAATTGGATCAATTGTTTGTTTCCTTCTCAGAGAATAACAAAGGTTTGCACGTTTCCAAGGTAACTCTATCTAAATGGCTTTCAGACTGCATCTCATTTGCTTATAAAAACGTTGGGAAACAACTACCTGCTAAAGTAAGAGGCCATTCAACTAGACCAGTATCAGCTTCATATGCCTTCAAATCAAAACTCCCAATTGATACCATTTGTGCAGCAGCTACATGAGCAAGACCTCATACTTTTGTCACTCATTACAAATTGGATTTGGCCTCCTGGGACAGGTCATCCTTTGGGTCCACTGTGCTAAAAGAGTCTCTTTGCTTGAGCCACCCGGGATAAAGGTGCTGGGGACGCTATCCCATCCAGCAAGAATTATGGCGAGATAGGACTACATAACATTAAGAAGTTATGTACTTACCATAACGTTCCATGTTTGTAGTCCATCTCGCCTACATTCTTGCGTCCCACCCTGCTTCCCCCTTCCTGTATCCTGGAGGAACTGGTGGACTATCCATTATGCTGTCTGACCTTGTTATAGTTGTCGGCCCACATGTCGTGGATAGTAAAACAAAATCCGTTTGTTTGTATGTACATAGTTATTGATAGTATAATCACTATTATGTATTTAGTTGCTTTCTTGTAAACAAGATCTGGGGAATTGCCGTGGTGCACCATGGGATAGGGGATAGCCTCGAGCCAGTAAAAGCTCTCAAGATTTAGTATCAGCCAAGTTGGAGCCGAGGTTTGGCTCCGAGCCCATCCAGCAAGAATGTAGGCGAGATGGACTACAAACATGGAACGTTATGGTAAGTGCATAACTTCTTAATCTGAAGTAGGGACTTCATTTGTCAGCATCCTTTGGGGATACGGATCCGAGCCGGCAACTTCTATCACAGCTTAGATCCGAGCTCCTAGCTCCTCCCCTTACCCATAATCCCCTGCCTACCCTGACTGACCTCAGATCTAGTTTGTCGCTCTTCAAGCAACAGCTAGATTCCAGAGCTCTTGGCGTTTTTTGTGAGAAAAAAGTTTTCTTTCTTCTTTTCTGATTGACTGATTGTGTGTGCGTGGTAGGTTTACCCTTAACGCTAAAACTTATTATTTTTAGCTTTCTCAGCTTAAATTTTAATTTAAATTTTTCCTCCCTCCCCCGCTGGTCGTAGCGTGTGTGTGTGACTTGAGTGTAGGGGCCTAGTGAGTGTGCTTTACTTTAGTTATGTCGGAGGCCCCTAAAGCCATTTTTTCGAAATGCACCGAGTGTGGTCACAAGCTTTCACCGGCTGATGGCCACACTCAGTGCGTTAGGTGCCTTGTGGTTGGACACCTCTCTTCGGGTTGCGCGATTTGCGCGGCGTTCAACCCCAGGGCACTTAAGGATCGGAGGTCGAAGCTGGTTCTGGCGGGCCTTTTACCCCCAGACTCTGCTTCGGCCTCCGGTACTTCGGTGACCGCTACCCCCCCGGTAGCGGTCACTCCTGCCTCCCTTCCTCCGACCGGGACTCAACCTCCCGCTTCGGCTCCGGAGGATAGGGAGTCCAGGAAAGAGAAGCGGAGGGAGAAGCACCTTAAGCGGCGGGCCGAGGACTCTTCATCGGCCCCGCCCGCCAAGAGGGCTTCTCCGTCCAGGTCTTCTCGGTCTCCTCCTCCTCGGATCCGATCCCCTTGTTTCTCCCCGGGACCCGAGGAGGAGGTGACCCGGTCCCCGTCGAGGTCATCGAGGCAGCACTCCAGGTCTGCCTCGGTGGCCTCTTCGAGGTCCACCTTTAGCATGTCAGATACGGACATGGACCAGATGATGAGGAGATTCATCCAGGCCCAGATGCAGATGGGAGTGCTCTTGCCTCCCCCCCCCTCCGGGGGGGAGCTCGACCCCTTTTTTCGCCCCTATTGCTCCTTCTCCGACCCGCATTCCGGGGTCGGAGCGCTCGGAGCCGAGCCACGTTGGATCCGGGGGTGGGTCGGAGCCGACCGTGCTGGGCACATCAGCTCCGACGGCTCCCTCGAGTTTGTCGGATCCGACCTCTTGGAGCCATGGGCCGAGCTTCAGATCCGAGGGATTCAGTGTGCTTTCGGCTCCATCCCGGTCGGAGCACACTTGTCCCTCGGATCCGACGTTCTCGGCGCCGGGTCCGATCCCCGCTTCGGATCCGAGTGGGAGTCGGGTCTCGGATCCGTCAGAGAGCGGCTCCCCCTCTGCTTTCGCTGCGGTGGAGAGGGCACTGTTGAGTACTTCCAGGCCTCCGGTCCTGGCTTCGGCTCCCTCCCGCACTCCTTCTCATCTGGTCCTGACTCCCCTCATCCGGCCCTCGGGGCAGCCTGCCTCAGCGCCTCTAGGAGTTCCAGTGGAACAAGATACAGTCCGTGAGGACTCCTCGGACAGCCCCCCCGAGGAGATTCCTCACAAGGCAAAGTGCAAGAGGAGGCACATAGACTCCCCTGAGAGTCTCACCGAAGATACAGACTTAGATGAAGGGGAGGGCTCCCCTAGGTCACCCCCCGAGGATGTCTCCTTCTGAGACATCATGGAAATGCTCAAAATCAGGGGTGGGTGGTCTGCCCCCAAGGCTTCCTCTGATGAGTCCGTATTCCTTGAGGCGTTTGAGGCAGGACCATCTACCTCTTGGGTGTCCCCTCCACCCGACCCCTTGGTGGATCTCATATCCACTAGGGCTTGGAAGGAACTGGACACCGTAGAGCCAATCCCCAAGCGCCCGGACAAAATTTTGAGCCCCCCTGCAGAGAGGTCACACTGGAGCAGAGGTCCCCCTGTGGATGCCATGTTGGTGGCTGCAGCCACCAAGAAAGAGTTGGCTCAGGAGAGCCCCACGGTTCATCCTCCGAGCAAGGAGTCTCGTGCGATGGACCGTCTTGGGAAACGGGCCTTCAGTTCAGCGACCTTCTCTATGAGGGCCTTGAACTACATGGCACACGTTATTCGGATGCAGCGGGATCTAATTAAGGAATACGCTGCTTCCCCCCCAGGGTCCATGTCGGAGGGAGACAAGGATCTGTACTCCTCCCGAATGGCCACCCTCCGCTCTAATTCTAACACCTCTATGCGGCTGTTGTCTCATGCTACGGCGGGAGCCGCTAGAGCAGGCGGAGTCGGGCTTGTCATGAGGAGACAGGCCTGGCTCCGTCACTGTGACTTCTCGGAACCCTTTAAGGCAACATTCGCGAATGCCCCTTTTGATGGTTCTGCACTGTTCGGCAAAACCGTTCGCGACACTCTTGTCCAGAGCGAGAAAGACGGGAAGACTTTGTCTGCCATCGGAGTCCGCTTCTCTGCGCCCCAGAGGTCTTTTTCCAAGAACCAAAAGGGTCAGAAGAAGATGTGGTTCCAAAAATCGCATCAATCCCAGTCTGCTCAGGACAACCAGTCCTCTCATGGCAGAGGAGGACAGGGAGGACGCCGCCCCAGAGGCAGAGGGGGTCCCAGGAATTTTGGGTCCAGAGAACCGTTCTCTGAGAGGCCCACGCAGAACCCCTGAGGGGTTACCCGGCTGCTCTACTCTGAAGGCAGTCGGGGGGTGTTTTTCGAGGCACCTAGCAGTGTGGGAGTCCATAGCAACGGATCGCTGGGTGCTTCGTATTATATCCAGAGGTTACCAAATTCCCTTTATCGTAACCCCCAGAATCAGAGGCCTCCCAGACGTACCACCCAGTCAGAGGGAGGCGGCTGCTGCAGAAATTCAGCAGCTTCTGCAAAAAAGAGCCATCCAGCCCGTCCCCCCAGATCAAATCGGATCAGGGTTTTACTCCAGGTTCTTTCTGGTGCCAAAAAAGACGGGGGACTTGAGGTCCATCCTTGACCTCTCTCTCCTAAACCTGGCGGTACCCAAAGAAAGGTTCCGAATGGTCACGTTGCAATCCATCCTCCCCTTATTGCGGGAGGACGACTGGATGTGCTCCATAGACCTCAAGGATGCGTACTATCACATTCTAGGTGACAGGCGTTCCAGGAAGTTTCTCCGCTTCCGGCTGGGAGCCAGTCACTTTCAATTCAGGGCCCTCACCTCAGCCCCCAGGGTGTTCACCAAAGTCCTAGCGATAATAGCGGCCCACCTGAGACTCCAGGGAATTCAAGTCTTCCCATACCTGGACAACTGGCTCCTTACGGCCCCAACAAGGCATCTACTTTGTTCATGCAGGGATTATTTCCTCAGTCTGGCTCTACTATTAGGATTAACCATCAACATGACCAAATCCTCTCTGATCCCTACACAGGTGTTGGATTTTATAGGGGCGAGACTGGATTCCAGACAGATGCTTGCGTTCTTGACTCCAGATCGGCTTCGGAACCTGATGTTGCACGTGCAGGCCATCCTTCAACTGCAAACTCCTTCGGCGGAATTGGTCCTGAGGGCTTTAGGATCTATGGCGGCTGCAATCCCTCTGCTGCCATTGGCCCGGTTGAACATGTGGGTCCTGCAGTGGACCCTCCAGGTACAATGGTCCCTGTCTCATCCCATTTCCTTAAGCAAGGTTTGCAGAAGGTCGCTCGTGTGGTGGCTCCAGTCTCCCAATCTCCACACGGGACGTCCCTTCTCACTACCACCGCCAGTCGACACAGTGACCACGGACGCTTCTCGCCTGGGGTGGGGGGGCATTTTTCAGGCAGGACAGTCCAAGGCACGTGGAACGACGTAGAGACCTCTTTGCATATCAACGTCCTAGAGATGAGGGCGGTGCTTTTGACGTTGCAGGCACTACACAACTCTCTTCCGGTAGGGACGATTGCAGTACAGACAGACAACATGTCAGTCGTCTGGTACATCAACAAACAGGGGGGAACCAGGTCTTACCTCCTTTGCCGCAAGGCCATGAGACTGTGGGAATGGGCGATTTCCACCAACCGCTTTCTGATAGCAACGCACATTCCGGGACAGTCCAACATTCTAGCGGACAGGCTCAGTCGTACTATCCTGACTCCTTATGAATGGTCTCTCAACCCTCGAGTTGCAGAGCAAGTATTTGCCCGATGGGGGCAACCTTGTTGCGATCTTTTTGCCTCTCCTTCAAACACCAAATGCAACGATTACTTCGCTCTGATCCCCCCTCCGGGGGAGTCCTTGAGAGACTCTCTAGTTCATGCTTTGCCTCCCGGTCTACTTTATGCTTACCCTCCTCTTCCCCTGATGTTGAAATTATTGCAGAAAGCCAGGCAGTTGGGGAGCAAGATGATCCTCATTGCCACATTCTGGCCTCGTCAGACGTGGTTCCCTTACCTATGGTCTCACCTAGTGTATCCACCATGGATTCTGGATCCCCTCCCGGATCTCATTTCTCACCCTCTCGATCTTCCGACTCCGAACCTGGTCAACCTCAAGCTGACGGCTTGGTTGCTCCAGTTCCACTCCTCATAAGGACTCCCAGGATCTCATCACCTGTCAAAGCCATTGTTGTAGCAGCTCACAAGCCTTCCACCAGGAGGGTTTATCGGAGTAAGTGGAAACGCTTCACCATTTGGGCAGAACACCGTCGTTTAGACCCTTTTACAGCCCCGATAGCTTCGGTTCTAGATTTTCTAACCTCTCTCTTTCACCAGGGGGCTAGTTCTTCCACAGTCAAGGTACAACTTGCAGCAATCTCATACTATCATGTGGGGCAAGAGTCTGGCCCTCTTATCACTTCCAAACTGTGTAAGACCTTCCTCAAGGGTACCTTCCTCCTTAGGCCTCCAGTCAAAGAGGTGGTACCTCCATGGGATTTATCCTTAGTCTTACAGGCCTTGACTGGTCCACCTTTCGAACCGGCGGCCACGGTTGATCTCAAATTTCTCTCTTGGAAGACAGCCGTTTTGGTGGCCATAACTTCAGCCAAAAGAGTATCGGAATTGCAAGCTCTTTGTGTCAAACCACCATATTTGGTCTTTCACCCAGATAGGGTTTACCTCAGGATCAATCCGTCTTTTCTACCTAAGGTATCTTCAGAAGCGAACATCAATCAATCTATCAATCTTCCAGTGTTTTTCCCCAACTTTCAAAACAAAGGAGAGTACAAGCTGCATTCCTTAGACGTACACAGACAACTACGTTTTTATATTCATAGAACTGCTGATCATAGGCAATCTGATCAGTTGTTTATCTCCTTTGCCAAAAGTAATTTCGGAAAGCCAGTTTCTAAAGTTTCTCTCTCTCGATTGATCTCGAGTTGTATTCTCTTAGCATATCAGAGCTCAGGAAGGCCTGCACCTCAAGGAGTCCATGCTCATTCTACTAGGGCCGTTGCCACATCTGCGGCCTTTCAAGTTAGGGTTCCACTGGATGACATTTGTTCCGCAGCCACTTGGGCTTCATCTCACACCTTTATCAGCCACTATAAAATAGATGTTGTCTCCCGAGGTAGGGCGTCCTTTGGCTCTGTGGTACTCCGGAATATCCTTCCATGAAGGCCACCCAAGATTTAGGTAGCTGGGGACTCTGTCCCAAAGGTTGCTGACAAATGAAGTCCCTACTTCAGATTAAGAAGTTATGTACTCACCATAACGTTCCATCTGAGTAGGTATCTTCATTTGTCTGCAACCATCCCCCCTCCTTCCCCCTGACCAAAATGATCGTTCTTGTGGTTATTAGCATCTGTTCCCTTTGGGACACTTTTATCAGCTGTGCTATGGGGCAAACTTGATCTGAGGTCAGTCAGGGTAGGCAGGGGATTATGGGTAAGGGGAGTAGCTAGGAGCTCGAATCTATGCTGTGATAGAAGTTGCCGGCTCGGATCCGAGATCGGATCCGTATCCCCAAAGGTTGCAGACAAATGAAGATACCTACTCAGATGGAACGTTATGGTGAGTACATAACTTCTTATTCACTTTCACAAACAGGTCAGCACCACAAGAAAAATACACCAAGATGAGATACATCCATTTATTAGCAACAGACCACAATAAAATGTTGCAGTGGTTTCACTACAAAAGTATACTTCTTCTTCTTTCTGCTTTTCCCGTTTAGGGGGTCGCCACAGCGGATCACCTTGTCCACTCATGATTGGCAGTGGAGTTTTACGGTGTCGAGTTGCTAGCCCAGCGTCCAACCTTCCACAGAAGGCACACACATGCACTCATGCCTAGGGCCAATTTAGAGTGTTCAATCCACCTACAGCATGTCTTTGGGATGTGGGAGGAAACTGGAGCACCCGGAGGAAACCCACGCGACCACAGGGAGGACATGCAGACTCCGCACAGAAGGCACCCCAGCTGAGGATTGAACCGGAGAACCTCTTGCTGTGAGGCAGCAACACTAACCGCTGCACCACTGCGGCCGCCCTCACTACAAAAGTATACTATTCAGTAAAAAAAAATGGTAAAAAAATCATAGTGACTGGGGTCTTGATCAGATCAGTTGGCAGTGGCCTCGTAAATTATATGTTCCATGGCTTTGCATATAGTACTGTTGAGACTGATTGGCCTATAACTACCCATGCCCATGAAGCACCACCCTTGTGTAGGGGAGTCACTTTGTTTTCTGGTCATCAGGTACAGATCCTGTGAATAGGCTGAAGTTCAAGAGTTTAATAAAGGTATGGATAGTACACATTTGGTGCTAATTAGAGCACAGTCCAGTAGGTTGTCCAGTTAGATGAAAGTATTGTTTTCAGTCTGTGACAGTGATTCTAAGTCTTGCTTCAAAATGGTTTCAAGAGAAGATAAATTTTCAAAGTTAGTGAGGACAGCAGTGCGGGTGGCTGGGATAAACATAACACTAAAATTTTCTGTTAATATGTTGTTGTTGTTGTCTTTTGGCTTTTCCCGGTTAGGGGTCGCCACAGCGGAACTCCGGTCTGCTAATGATTGGCAGTAGATTTGCACGAACGCCGAGGTGCCAGCTCGATGTTCAACCTTCAACAAAGGCACGCCCATTTACGCATGTCTTTCGAATGCCCACCCAACCGCTGGGAGGGCATGCAGACTCCACACAGAAGGCACTCCCCTCACTCCAGCCGAGAAACGAACGGGAGAACCTTTTGCTGTGAGGCAGCAATGCTACCGCTGCACCACCATGGATGTATATTGGCTGAAAACTGGGATTGGGGAGCGTGTGATATTGTTATAGATGAGCTCAGTGCATTTTTTGACATTCCTTCATTTATTGACATAACTGAAGAAAGATTTGTAGTTTCCTTTGATATTTCTAGTGACCTTAAGCCTGTACTACTTTACATTTTTAATTGTGCTCTTAAGTTCCCTGCTGGCAATTTTCAGTGCCACATTGAGTTAAAAAATGTGGATTTCTTAAACTTTTCATTAATTTCCTTTTTTTTAACACAGTTTATTAATACAGGGGATCCCCAAGAGACGTTTACTCATGATTTTGCTGTTATATTTAGGGTACATAGGTACTGACTTTTCTATACACCTATTTAGGTGCTGGTAAACGTCAGAGGTAAATGCGGCATGTCTATCATTTGGGTCCAAATACAGGTGATTGTTGAGAATTTTGCACAAGTCTTCTACAAACTGACGGAGGGTTTCCCAAAAGACTGTTTCTTAGTAACGTATTAACACATACAGAATACAGTATTGTAACACAAGAAATCAGACTGACTCATGCAGATATCGTGCCATATTAAAAAGAGTTTCACAGAGAATAGATTTGACTATACAGCTGAGCAGCAGAGCAGTCCATTTTATAATTAGAAATAATTATGGGTGTAGATTTTATTTACAAAGTGTTATCAGTCTAATAAGTTGAGGTTATTGGTGTGTGTGTGTATATGTGTATATATATATATATATATATATATATGTATATATATATGTGTGTATATATATATATATATATATATATATATATATATATATATATATATATATATATATGTATGTGTATATATATATATATATATATATATGTATATATATATATATATGTATGTGTATATATATATATATATATATATATATATATATATATATATATATATATATATATATTTATATATATATATATAAATAACACTGTGGACAGATACACTTTTTGTATGGTGTACAAATTATACTACAGAGACATACCACAGTGTACTCAAAGGCAGCTGCACTTGTAGTGCACAATGTGAATGCTTAAAAGAAAGGATTATAAAGAGAAAAATGAAGTATGTACACTAACGTACATCTGTTATTTGTAGATCCTGCTACCAAGATGTGGAACTTCAGCTTGGAAGACTACCACAACATCAGTAAGTTAATATTTAAATACAGACTTGTATATTGACTGGTAAATTGCTGCATGAGAACTACAACAGCTTGTGTAGTTTTGTAGATTGTCTAAAATGGCATACTTACAATAGCTGATATTTATTTGTACTGAAGATGTGTTTTGAGGATAGGAGGGTAGTACTAATGAGTGCTCTGCTGTATCTAGTAACATAAGTTTTCTTTTCCTTTTTTTACTTTCTTATTTTTTAAATATAGTTTTATTGAATCCACAGTGTCACCTCTAAATTTGATCATCTGGAAATTACTGGAGTGAAAATGAAGCAAAGGAAGATATCCATTCCATTCAAGATAAATGCACACAGTTTTCTGTTTGCATAGGGCCAGCCCTCCTGAACTCCTACACCCCCAAACGTATATATACTGACCCCACAATTTCACAATAGTGGGGAGAGAAGAATCCCCCTCCCAGACAGCGTATATCTGTCAACCACTTTTTTTTCTGTAATTAGAGCGAGCAAGTTATTTTTGAGATATTGCATTTCAAGGAGATTAGCATACATATTCAAAGTTTTAGAATGCCTGGGCAATATTTTCTGTGGAACAGAAACTATAGTCACCTTGGGAATTATGTTTCCAGTTTTCACAAAGCAGCTAGCCTCCTGTGTAATTTTGATCAGGAAAACCTCTTTATCTGTTGTAGTTCAGAATACATTTTTGGGATACAGTCTGTCTCTTGTTTCAGTTAAGCAATAACTGACGGCGGGGTGTGGTATATTGAAGATTTACCCACAGTTGGTGTGGTTTAATCATGAGGGCGAAGCCCGAGTGATTAAACAAAGGCAACCATGGGTAAATCTTCAATATACCACAACCACGGAGTAGGTTATTGCTATTATACAATGACATTATTTAAGAAAAAAATACTTACATAGCCCTCACCCAGGCAGAAGCTATCCTGGCCCAGCTGCTTTCTGCGTGTCTCTTTCTTCCACACTTCTATCTTGGGAGGGAGGCTGGGGCCAGACACCCCTCCCTCATGCAGGAGCTTTGCCAGCCCCACTGCCGTCTGCCTCTTGCTGCCTTCCAGACTTCTGCATGGGCGGACCCCATATGAGCCACCCCTTTGACCCAGACAACAGACCTCCTTCTCAGGGCATGATCCCCAATCAGGGCCCTTCTCGCTTCTATGTCTCCTGCATGCTGCCTGATCATGTCAAATTGCTCATGCCCCTGTCTCTTGATGGACCTTCTGCCCAATTCTGACCGGCCTGGAGGCACTCCCCTCAGCTACCAAGGGGCAGATCCACCTTCATCTGGACTTCTGTGGAGGGACTCTTGTCTCTGGCGCGCATGCAGGACTTTCGGGGAGGACCCCACTATCTCACACCCCTCACTCAGGCTGGAACTCTCCCATCTCGTGCTTCCATCCAGGCTTCCATCTAAGAGGGGGGTGCAGCTGCACACCCCTCACCCAGGCAGGAGCTCTACTGGCTTAGCAGTTTTCTGCCATGATCTCCCTTCTGGACTTCCATTGGGATGGACCCCCTCCGCGCATCCACTTCTACCCAGACAAATGTTTTCCTTTCCCGGCATTCTGCTGTCAGGATCCCTCACTCTTCTGTGTCTCCTACAGTGTGCCTATTCATGTCATATTTTCCGTTGCTTTTCTGCAGATCTTTCCTTTGATTCTGACTGGTCCCACGGAACTCCCCTCAGCCACCGAGGGACAGGTCCACCCTCATCCGGATTTCCATGGAGAGAACACTGTCTCCAGCATGTGGGACTTCCTGTAAGAGCACCATCATCGGACAACCTTCACCCTGGCTGGAGCTCTCCTGGATTGTGCTGTCTTGGCTCCAGGGTGGTGCTGTTTGCAGGGTGCTATCCCCATGTCCTGAGAGAAGAGTGGGACACTGGCCCATCTTTCCCATGGTTGGCCCTTGGTCTGAGATACTCCACTGTTATCTTTGTGGAGCTGAGGGACAAGATCAGAGAACTGGCTTTTCTGGGACAGCCATTGGCCTATCTGTACAGATGGCCAAGTCCCTCCGGCCAGCCCCAGGTCCGAGATGCTCCTACAGCCTTATCTTCATGGCACTTGGGGCCTGGGGGACAGGACTTGAGAACTGGCTTCCTAGGATGGCTGTCAGCCCATCCACACAGATGGCAGAGTCGCCAGCCAGCCCCTGGTCCGAAACACTCTGAATGTCCCATCTCTGCGGCACTGGGGGCCCGGGGGACAGGATCTGAGATCTGTCTTTCATTGATGGTCCTTGGCCTGTCCACGCTGACAGCCAAGTCCCCTGGCTGGTCCCAGGTCCAAGATGCTCGGAGGCTGTCCTCTCCCTCTATGCTTGGAGCCAGTCCCTCCCGGAGCACCAACCTACTCTCCCATGAATAAGAGCTCCATCCCTGGTTGCGGGGTCACCCACTGGGGATGACCTTTAAGCGCGGGTCCTCGTTCCTCATCCCCATCAGCGCCCGGATGGATTCACATATCTGGACCTAGGTGCCAGAGAGGTTATGGGTGAGGGCAACTCTAAATGTTGCTGGGTAGAGGAGTTTAAACCCAGTTCTCATTGCCCTGTACACTTAATCACTGAGATAAAGAAGTTAATTTTAATCCTTGTGGGTGTTGAGTAGTCATTATCCATGCAGACTCTTGTGCCTTGATTTTTATATGTAGAACCCCTCTTCCACAGAATTGAAAGAATTTGCTTGTTAAGTATGTATGCCCTCAGTTTAATCAATGTGTGCCTAAGTTATTTCGTCTCACTTCTCCTTGGACAGTCCACTTATGAGCCCTCTCTGTGTACATTTCAGATGGTTAAAAAACGTTCCACTCGCTGAGATATTTCCTCATAAATGCAGCACGGTCTCTGCCTTTCAGTTGCTCAGCAATAGAAGGAAACCTTGTATTATTTCTGCTTGATCTGTCCTCCAGCTGTATTACCTTCTGATTTAACTGCTGCTGTTCAGTTTCCAATTGTACAATCTTCTCCTTAGTTAGCTTTTCCGATATCTGCATGCTGGAACTGACATCTGAATGATGAGATAACAAGTCGACTATTTGTTAGATCCTTTTGTTATTTGTGTTCGCATAATCATTCGGTGAGCTGCTACTTTTGAATATTTCTGCATGTAGTTGATTAACTTTCATTTCCAGAGATACCTTGTGTGTTTCATGGGAGCTTTCCATATCTTGTGCCATTTCCTGCTGTTGCCTTACTAGTGGCTCATGGGCATTCTTGGCTGTGTGCCATTTCCTGCTGTTCTCTTACTAGTGGCTCATGGGTATTCTTTGTTTGCTGATTTAGACAAAATTGTCTTTTTCTGTGAAGGCTTTTTCTTTTTAGCTTTCGTTGAAGCCATGTAAACCCATGCTACTTTGCCACAGGAGTTACATTTGGCAAAACAATTACAATGCCGTTTACATAGTCATGCCAGGAGCGCTCCTTGTTTGCTGCTTGGACTTGGAAATAAGGAAGAATTGGTATGAATGTGGGTTCTTGTGAATCAGATGTCCTTCATACACTTAGGAGTGTTTGTGGTGGTGCAGAGTAAAACTTTAGAGCTGCTGTGCTTGGCATAGTTGTACAGTATGCTTGTCTAGGTCATGACAATCTGCCCAAGCATATTAAAGCTTAACTTTTCGGGCGCTTCTGCCATAGGAGATTTCCTTTTTTTGGTCCTTCACCTGCAAAAAGAAATAAAAAAAAAATGTACATTTCCGTTATATTCCGAATAAGATGTTTTTACTTATTTAGAATTTTCAAGTCTAAAACAGGGAAGTTGCTGGACTCTCCATCCTGGCATTACTTTGTACTCCTTTTTGTTGGTAACACAAGAGCAGTTTTACAAGCACTGAGAGTATGGATACTTGAAATAGCTTTTAAGATATTGCCTTCTGACTGAAACGTTGTACACATCCTTCAAAGAACATTGAGCTATTTTAAAGCCTGACAGAAGAGAGCCAAAACTGAGTGCTAAGTAAAATCATTAATGCATTGTATTTTGTGTTCAGTTTAAAGTGAGATATTCAACAGTTTTGCTCTTCATTGCTGTCAGTGAGTGGGAGTTGTATGTTTTCAAAAAGCTTTTATGATGTTGTAAAAGTTGTCATTGAGATGTACCTTATTTTGTTTTTACAGTGACGGCTGTTCGGCCAATGACATCTGTGGTGTTGAAGCCTTTGGACGTAGTGGTATCGTTTACTTCTTATTCAGAGAACTCTGTATCTGTCCCCAGCATTGGTGTACTTATGAAGATGTGCAACACATGGCAGAAACCAAATGCAGTGCTACGTGGGAAGTGTGTCCTCATCTCCCGTTCTCGTTTCGAGGTTGATATAGGTTATAATGCAGGTATCATTGGAATCTTCAAACAGCAGAACACATGGAATTATGGTGAGTTTTTGTGTCTGCGTGTATAGCCGGTATAATATTCAATATTTTAAAGTGTTTTTGAGCTGGAAAATAAAGGCAATGTCTATTATCTTTTGTGGTTCTGATGCCAGGGATATTCAAATGGTATTAGTAAGATAATTCCATTTCAGAAAACTGAAAAGCAAACTGCAAATTCAGTTACTGTCAAAATGAAAACAGTTCTGAAATTTAGACTAAGTACTCTTTGCCATTTTCAGTTTGCACTGTGAATAATGAGTCTGTATCTTTGGAGGAGAATGCATCTGGAAGGATTTTTGGCTTAACTGGCAAATCTTAAAATGCTCTTTGCTACTAAGCTTTGTCTAAAGTCAAGGGTTATTTGCACAAAATTCAATGGAATATGCAGAATATACTGCTACTGTAACATGGATTTATTACCCTGCAGTTTAAGACTGAAGACAGCAGTGTTAATGTTTTAAATCTTTGGATTAGTCCAGTTTGTGTGGTGTGTTTGAGGTCCTTTTCTGTGTGTATATATTAGCCAGAGATTGTATTTTAGCAATGCATCAGAAATTCTTATAGCAGCTAGTTGTTAAGGATGGCAATGTGGAGCCTTTACCTGGTGCCCTGATTTAGAGTTGAATAAAGGTGTTTTTTTTAAGACATTAATCTTGATTTTTCCCATTATTTGAGATCAAGTCTAGTAAATGTGAACTCTAATCATTTGAGCTGTTGTCTTTGCAGTAATATGGTTTATCCCAGCAGTTTTTGCCACAAACTGGTGAAGTGGGGAAAATGTAAAAATGGATTATACATGCCATGAATTTCCTTTGACAAAGCAGAATTATGACACTGATCAAGAGAACCCAATAAATTCTGTCAGCAGACCCAGGTATTGGTGATACACAGAAGGGGGTCTGTAATGAGTGACTATACCTGTTGAAGATGTATTGGCTGTTATCGAGTCCCTCTAACATCCAGAAGTAAAATGCTACTAAGGCTACAGTTATTGTAGAATGCAAAGAATAGCAGTAGCTGTAAGAAGAGAGCTAGTAAGTACTGAAATGTTCATAGGTTGGTACTAGGCTATCAGCCCTAGGCCCTATACAAGCCTAGCCATAACAATTCCCTGGCTATTTCTTCCCACACTGTTTACTTCCCTGGACCCCTGTCTAGCAAGGCGACTGACGTGATCCCCGGGGTAAATTTCCATTCTCCTATCCAATCGTCAAGGTTCCTTTTAAAGAGGGCCAAAGAGGCACTCTGCTTGACATGTGTGGGCAATCTATTCCAGAGTCTGGGGAGTCTCTGGGTCAGAAACCTATCCCTCCAGTATGTTTTGTTTATTGTGATGACAAGGTTTAGATCCCTGGAGCGTGTGGCTCTGAGGGATTGGGATTTATTTAAGTGTAGCATGTCCAATAGCTCTGGGTTTGACATGGCCTTGTATGTTAAGCAGAGATCGCCTCTGAGTAGACGATATGCGACAGAGTATAGCTGGAGTTTTTTAAGGCGGTCAGCGTAGGGCATCTGATTTAGGCCTGTGATTCTTTTAGTGAGGTATTTCTATGGCCTTTCCAGTTGTTGCAGATGTCTTGTGAGGTACATACCAAATGGGGCATTGTACTCTATAATGGATCTAATGAGGAATGAGTACAGTGGGACAATGATCTCCTTTTTTCTGGATGAAAAGCCCTTAGTGATGAGGTGTGCCACATAAAAGGATTTCCTGACTGTTATGGCTATGTGGTTATCGAAGGTGAGACCATTGTCCACCTGTGTCCCTAAGTCCCTTATTACACTTTTGGTGTTTAGTGTACTGCCACTTATGTGGTAATTCATGGGTACATGTTTTTTTCCAAAGGGGATAACTGTACATTTCTTGGCATTGAGCTTGAGTCCATGGCTCTGGCACCAAGCATCTGTTTCTGTAAGGCCCTTTTGTAGGATATCCACATAATTTGAGGATTCAATAATGGCTCCCAGTTTGCAGTCATCTGCGAACATTGTTAGCCAGAGTCCCTTAGTGCTGGCCTGTACTTCAGAGAAGTAGAGGCCAAACAAGAGCAATCCCAGGACTGAACCCTGATGTACTCCAGTTATCACTTGTCTGGAGCTGAATTTGGAGTCAGCTGTTTTTACATTGTGGGTTCTGTCAGTAAGCCAGTTGGCAACCCATCGAGTGAAGTAGGGATTAATGCCCAGCTTAGTAAGTTTATCTATGATTCCAGAGTGGGGGATGGTGTTGAAGGCCTTGGTACAAGCCTAGCCATAACAATTCCCTGGATATTTCTTCCCACAATATTTACTTCCCTGGACCCCTGTCTAGCAGGGTGATTGATGTGATTCCCGGGGTGAATTTCCTATCTCCCATCCAATCGTCACAGTTCCTTTTGAAGAGGGCCAAGGAGGCGCTCTGTTTGACATGTATGGGCAGTCTATTCCAGAGTATGGGGAGTCTCTGGGTCAGGAACCTATCCCTCCAGCATGTTTAATTCATTGTGGTGACAAGGTTTAGATCCTTGGAGCATGTGGTTCTGAGGGATTGGGATTTCTTTAAGTGGAGCATTTCCAGCAGCTCAGGGTTTGACATGGCCTAGTATGTTAAGCAGAGATCGCCTCTGAGTAGACGATATGCCACAGAGTATAGCTGGAGTTTTTTTAGATGGTCAGCATAGGGCATCTGCTTTAGGCCTGTGATTCTTTTAGTGAGGTATTTCTGCGGCCTTTCCAGTTGTTGCAGATGTCTTGTGAGGTACATACCAAACGGGGCATTGTACTCTATAATGGGTCTAATGAGGGATGAGTACAGTGGGACAATGACCTTTTTTCTGGATGAAAAGCCCTTAGTGATGAGGTGTGCTACATAGAAGGATTTCCTGACTGTTGTGGCGATGTGGTTATCGAAGGTGAGACCACTGTCCACCTGTGTCCCTTAGTTTTTCGGTGTTTGGTGTACTGCCACCTATGTGGTAATTCATGGGTACATGGTTTTTCCCAAAGGGAAACATAGTCAGTCACTGTTCTCTGCAGGCTGAAAAGGCCAAGTTGACAGCTGTTTTCCAACCCCCTGTAATGGAGAATTGCTGAGTTACGTATTTCATGTTAGCTAAAGATCCTTGGTAGATGGCTTTCTGTACTTCATGATATTGAAATATCATTTTAAACTGATAATTAAAACAATAAGTGCATGCTTTGTATTTAAGTATCATAATTTTTTATTCTCAAAAGTAGTAAAACAAGCCTATCAGATTAGGCTGATGCCTATATTAGTAGCTTATGAGGTAGACAAACAATATTGCCGTCACAAAAAAGAAAATAAGTACAGCCCAACATTTATAGAGTAATATAATTAAAGTATAAACAATATTCCTGGATTATGGAGAAAGTGGTGATTCTAAAACCTTTCTTTGACAGAGGTAAAAGAAATCATAAATCCACACAGTTTGTTAATGAGGAAAGGCCTTGAATGCCTCAACATGTAAGTTAATTAGAAGGTAACAGTAAACTAGCTGATGGTTGGCGAATAAGTCAAGGAGTCTGATAGCCGCTTGAAAAAACGCAGTCTAAAAAAATTGTCTGTTGAATTATGAGAACTGGGTACATCAGGTAAAAGGGATACAATTTACAGTCTTCTCTACTTATAATAATTTAATTTAATTTTTGGGGGGTGTTCACCAGGGAGAGTCAAATTGTTTTTAAGTAACTTTAACTGCTTTTCAATGAACTGGGTCACCTATGATTCCAATGTAGGATATGTCCCAAAATTCCTGTACTTGATAAAACACAGAAAAAAGAAGAAAGAAGGTCCAGATCCACACAAAAATACTGTTTGTTGAGTGCTTTCGTCTCTCATTCTGGGGAAGTTTCCGTTAGAGAGACGGAAGCACTCAATAAACAGTATTTTTGTCTGGATCTGGACCTCGGTTCTACTTTTTTTCTGTGGATTATTAGTTGGTGTGTCTTTATACTTAATAAAAATTCCCTTGAAAAGTTGGTAAATAAACATACTAAGGGACACAGCATTCCTGACCTGATTCATACAAATATGGCTGTGTCTTGCACTACTCATCTTTGATCTCCTTCAGTGAAGTCTAGCCATAAACTTGTCACCTTTGTCTTTAAACTCTTAAAAGCTCTTATAGCAAACCCCACTGAATTTAAGGCTACAAACATGCCAACCTAGGGATTTTATGAGTAGGGCAGTGGTACCATTTGCATTCCCTGATCGAATAATAGGGTTAACTAGGATGTTATATGTAGGGTCAGAGGCAAGAATTAAAGTGAGAGGAGGAGTCCTTAACAGCAAGCTGTGTTTGAACAAGGGAACCAAACAGGAGTGGCCTAATTTCCATTTGTTATCTGCATTATATTTAGAGCCATTGGCAAATAAAGGATTCACAAATTCAAGGATATGAATTTTATGACAGTCAAAAAAAAGTTTACTTTATTTGTGGACGATGCAGACTGAGCAGAGCAAGCGCCCCAACCTTCTGTACTGAGGCTGTATGCCCTCCCTATGTGTGTGTGGGTTTTTGCAGAGTGTTTCAGTTTCCTCCCACATTCCAAAGACAATACAGTAAATGGATTGGACATTTTATATTGGCCATTGGTGTGTGTGTGCGTGCGTGTGTATGAGGTATGGAAAAAACAGCAACAGCAGGGCTAGCCACCCAGAACTGTGAGCATTGTGTCTAGATGACAGTCACTGTTGATGTCATACCCTGCCCCCATGTGCAAAAAATGGGAAAAAGGAGGTTACGGATGGATGGATTATTTTATAGTTAATAAATATAGAAAAGGTAATTTTGGTATTCTGGAAACTTTTGAGACAGTTTAAACACTTTTCAAGATATAAAATTAATGAAGGTGAAACAAAGGCTGAAGCAGTGAACTACATACACAACTTATTTGGTTCATCAGCACTCTTATGTGGACATGATAAGAACTGAGTAACTAGAAGCTCTTGATTATGGATATCAAGATATTGTTGTGTCTTTCGGCTTTTCCCGGTTAGGGGTCGCCACAGCGGAACTCCGGTCCGCTAATGATTGGCAGTTGATTTTTACGTACCGAGTTGCCAGCCCTGACGCACAACCTTCAACGAAGGTATGCCCATTCACACATGTCTCCACGCAGAAGACGCTCTAGCTGAGAATCGAACCGGACAGCGTCTTACTGCGAGGCGACAACGCTACCGCAGCACCAAGCAGTGAAAATGTTTTAGCCCCCTTAGTTTTATGTTAGGTTTTTATCAACCAGAGGAGAAGTTATGGACATTAATAAAGAGTTGAAGGATTTTTTATTTGGGAGAGGAAGCATGTTAAGTTGATACTTCCCATAGGACTACCTGATTTCAAAGTATATTTTAAAGCCTCACAATTAAGTCTCATAATCATAACCCAAGCAGAAGGTTATAAATCAAAGTGGAAAGGGATGATGATGAAACGGGAGTCTGAAAAATGACTAGAGAGTAGAATTGTGACTGCAGATCTTCAAGGAGAATAATAACAAACAGAGAGAATATTATATTCATAAAGCAGCAATAAGTATTCTAAGAACTGAGCCAACATGAGCATGGAGAAAGGAGATTTTACAAATAAGAAAGACAGCAAATAGGGGTGTAGAAAATAGGCAAGAGGGGTCTGAAATTTACTGGAGATAATATAGGAACCAAGGTATTGGGAGGTTATAACAAGAAAGAGAAATGTAATCTATTAGGATAAGGCCAAGCAGAAGTTTGGATGGCAGGTTAGAGACCGCCTTCCATACACAGTATACGTAAAGAATACGTGATAATGGAAAGCTAAGTGAAAGATCAGGTCTGAAAGAATTTTTCAGTTGAGTCTATGGAAAAGGTGCTGAAAGGGATTATTAGTAAGGCACATAAAATATTGTGTGTTAACTATAAGAATCAATCGTAGAAGGTCAGAAAATATTGGGAGGGAATGATCAGAAAGTTTGCAAAGCAACAGTGGGAAGCCATCTACATGGCTCCCACATATGCAACAAAGTCCAGAAAGTTTGGGATTTTTCTTGAAATTCTTTGCGTATGTGCTTTATACCCAAAGCAGAATTTGGAGAATTTTTCCCCGGGTAGATAAATGCAGGAGATGTGATGGAAAAGAGAGAGGTTTGTTTGTTTGTGTCTTTTGGCTTTTCCCGGTTAGGGGTCGCCACAGCAGAACTCCAGTCCGCTAATGATTGGCAGTAGATTTTTACGTACTGGCTTGCCGGGCCTAACGCACAACCTTCAACGAAGGAATGCCCATTCACACATGTTGCCACACAGAAGACGCTCTAACTGAGAATCGAACGGGCAACATCTAACTGTGAGGCGACAACGCTACTGCAGCACCACCATGGAAAAGAGAGAGGTAAATAGTGTTAAAGTGCAGTTTAAAAAGTACATAAATAACATTAATTACCTTTTAGTCTTGAGTCAAGAATAACTCTTCAGGATGTGCAAAATATTTTCTTTTTATTATAAATCCACATACGTCTGTACTGGGAGACTATCTACACAATTTAAAGTCAGTCTCTCCAAGCAGCAAAAATGCACAGTTCTTATTTACTTTTCTTATAAGTATCATGCATGCAGAATACTGACGTGGTCAAATAGGATTTCTGCAGACCCTCGTGTTGCTGCAAGTGAACACTCAACAATAATGTTTTTATTCGAAAAACACAAGCCATTTAACTTGTTAATCAGTCTTGTTTCCTGACCTTGTACATTTTAGTACCATTCCTGACCTTGTACATTTTAGTACCAGTACATTCTGACTCCCCAACATTCCTTGTAACTACCCATCCCAGCCTGGGAAAGTCAGAGCTTACATACAGTGTGTTCTTTCTTGCTTTCAAAAACCAGTCTTTATAACATTCTTAACCCAATGCAGTTGTGAAACACTCAGAACTACAATAAGTATATGTGGTTTGCATAACTATGCATCTATACTACATATCATTTAAAATAAATAATTAATTAAACATATTTGTGAAGAAATTGTAAGTTAATATGCATTTTGTGTAGAATAATCATGAGAGATGCATTTTTTCTCTAACAGACTCCCTCCTCTGACACTACTTCTTCTTCTTTCGGCTGCTCCTGTTAGGGGTCTCCACAGCAGATCAACTGTTTCCATTTCCTCCTGTCCACTGCATCTTGCTCTGTCACACCAACCACCTGCATGTCCTCTCTCACCACATCCATAAACCTTATCTTAGGCCTTCTTCTTTTCCTGTTACCTGGCAGCTTCATCCTTAGCATCTTTTTCCCAATATACTCTGCATCCCTCCTCAGCACGTGTCCAAACCAACGTAATCTTGCCTCTCTGGCTTTGTCTCCAAACCTTCCAACCTGGGCTGACCCTCTAATATACTTATTCCTAATCCTGTCCGTCCTCGTCACACCCAGTGCAAATCTTAACATCTTCAACTCTGCCACGTCAAGCTCTGACTCCTGCCTTTTTGTCAATGCCACTGTCTCCAACCCATATAACATAGCTGGTCTCACTACCCTCTTGTTGACCTTCCCTTTCACTCTTACTGGTACTCATCTGTCACAAATCACTCCTGACACTCTTCTCCACCCACTCCATCCTGCCTGTACTCTCTTCTTCACCTCTCTTCCATACTCACCATTACTCTGAATTGTTGATCCCAAGTACTTAAACTCATCCACCTTTTCCACCTCTACTCCTGTGTCATAAAATACACAATTATATTTTGATTTTCCTTAATTTGATAAATACGCTTCATCTGTAGTGATTCATCAGGCGCAAGTGGCATTTCATGTGTAGGTGTGATCTAAGACTTTGTGATTACAGTCTTTAGAACAGAAAATATTAAAACAATTAAAAGAATAATACCAGTTTTTATACCTTGTAATATACCAGTTTCCAGGTTACCAAATACACTGCCCAACCATCCAAAACATGTACAATTTTAGAACTACTGTCCAAATATTTGGCCCTCTGCTCCATGACATTGGCCAACTTTTCCTGTTTATTATGGTAGTCAGTAATACAAGAACAACAATGATTTTTATAAGGGCACATGACCCCCTTTTCTAGCAGGCATTATATCGTGTACCAATTGGTTCAGTAATACTACAGTTCATATTGCAGTCATTTTTTCATTTGTCATTGTGATGTGATATTTATTTATTTATTTAAATTTGTTGACCGGGAGTGTCCGACTGGACGCGAGTCCATTTTCAGCGGAGGCCCGGGGAGAAAAGCTCCACAGTAAAATAAACAGACAGTAGTTACATTGGATTACATAGCGATTAACAATTTAACATAGAAATTACTTACAACATATTTACAGATGAAGAACATAGTACATCAGTAGACAACTAGAATCTTTATCTGTGAAGTACATAACAGGCATTAACAAATGTAACAATGAGAAGTTCCTGCTGTATAATAAGTACTAGGCTTATGAGCATCTGAGCTTGCTATCATCAAGGTAGTTAGTGGAGGTGAAAGAAAGGTAGTAGTTGGATGGGGTGGATGATATTAGAGTGGGAGTTGCAAGGGCATAGCCAGCATGTTTTTAGGTGCGCTTTTAATAAAGTTTTGAAGTTGGTGCATGATGGTATGGAGGTAATTGTGGGTGGGAGTGAGTTCCATAATTTGGCTGTGGCGCAAGAGAATAGTGCTTCACCAGCAGAGTTATTGGCTTTAGTGATCTGCAAGTGATTTTTGTTGCTGGATCTTAGTGGTCTGGTGGTGCGATAGGGTTGGAGTAGATTCTGGAGGGATGGGACATTTAGTGGATGGTTTACTAGTTTGTGTGCGAGTGAGAGTTGATACCACTGAAGGAGGTGAGGGAGTTCAAGCCAGCCCAGTTCAGCAAGTGAGAGACAGTGGTGACTACGGTAGGATGACCCTGTGGCGAATTTGGCGATTTTGTTGCAGCAGGTCTCTAGCTTGTTTAGATCACATTGCCTTAGGTTGGTATATACTGGAGAGGCATAAAGTAGGGTGGAGATAAGGTGGGAATTTGCTATTGAAATCTTTGCTGCTTTGGTGAGAAATTGTTTATTTCTGTATAATGCTCCTAGTTTTTTGTGGACTTTTTTTATGGGCATGGATATGTGAATGTCAAATTTTAGTTTATTGTCTATTTCCACTCCTAGCAATTTGGTGTGTTCAGTTGGGTATGTAGTGGTGTTGTCTTTTGCTGTGATGTTAAAGTGAGAGTTGTTTTGAGTATGTTTGGTGGGTTGGAAGATGAGTAGTTTAGTTTTGTTTGGGTTGAGTATTAATTGGGCATCGGATAACCATGTTTCAACAGAGGAAAAGGCTTCCTGTGTGACTTTTTGCAGTTTGGGTAGGGACTGGGCTGAGCAGATGATGGTTGAGTCATCTGCGTATTGGATGAGTGTGCCATGTTTGGTGGCAGAGGCTAGATTATTGGTGTAAACAGAGAAAAGTAGGGGTCCAAGGATGGATCCTTGGGGAACCCCTATGGAGACAGGTAGTTGGGGAGATATGTCATTCTGCCATACAACGGATTGTTGGTGGTCAGACAGGTAACTCTGAAACCAGTTGGTGACTGATTGTGAGAAGGATAGGTTATTGAGGACAGAAATAAGTTGTTTGTGTGGGACCATGTCAAATGCTTTAGATAGGTCTAGGAAAGTAGCAGAGGAGAGATAGCCATTGTTTTTATGCTGAAGGATAGTGTTAGTAAAGGAGAGTAAGGCAGTGGTGGTGCTATGGTTTGGTCGGAAACCATGCTGAGTACTGGAAAGGAGGTTGTTAGTAAGGAGGGTAGTGTGAGACCTGAGAGTGTATGCATCTCTCTAGTATTTTGGAGAGTGGAGAGAGAATAGCTATGGGGCGGTAATTGGTTAGTTCTGCAGAGGGTCCGCCTTTGTGGAGGGGAATTATATGTGAGACTTTCCACAATGTGGGAACGTAAATTTCTGACGGTGATCGGTTAATCAAGATGGATACTGGGTAGGCCAGAGCATCAGCTGCGATTTGTAGGTATTCACTTGGGAGGTTGTCTGCTGCTAATTTGGTGGATTTTAATTTAGTTAAGAGTTTTTTTTATGTTAGAGGTAGGTACAGGAGAAAAAGAGAAGGCAGTGGGGAGATTACTAGTTGAAGGTGTGGGTTGGAGGGGAGGGGGGTTGTGTTGTTTAGCTAGTGATAGTATGGTTTGGGTGAAGTGTGTGTTGAGTGAGGTAGCAATATTTTCTGAGGAGTGAGGGATGTTAGGAGGAGGGGTACTGACTTTACCTGGGTGGAGGATGGAGTTTATGGAGGACCAGAATTGTTTGGGGCTGTGTTGTGAGGAGTCTAGGGCAGACTGGTAGTATTGGAATTTGTCCCGTTTTATTAGCTTTTTGACTCTATTGCGTAGTTCTAGGAATTTCTGTCTAGCTGCGGGGGTTTTGGTTTTGCGCCAGTGCTCCCAGGCTTTATCCCTGTTTTTCATTTCTGACTTAGTGGTTTTCTGTAGCCATGGGGAGGGTTGTGCTTTGGTTCTGGAAAATCTTATGGGAGTTTGGTAATTAAGGATGTTCAGGAAGGTAGTATTAAAAAATTCAACTGCATCATCTAGACTGAGGTACTTTAGAGCATGCCAGTTACATTCTTTGAGGGATGAGATGAATGTGAGTGGGTTAAAGTTTATTTTTGTACGTATTTGATGATAGATGACAGGTTTAGCTTGGTACAGGTATTTTTTGAGTAGGAATGTTGGGGAGTGATCACTGAGGCTATCTGATAAGCAGCCTGTTATATATGACTGGGGGTTCTTACTGACTAGTATCCAATCCAGGGTAGTGTGCTTGCTGGAGGTTTTATTTATCCTTGTTGGTGACTGGACTAGTTGGGTGAAGCCATGAAGGTGTACATGATGGGTTGGATTGTTGCCAGAACAGGATTGCCAGTCAATATTGAAATCACCTAAGATGATCGTTTCTTGGGGGAGATGGTGGGTAGACCAGCTGAGGAGGTTTTCTAGTGGAGGGATGTTTTGGCCAGGTGGGAAGTAGCATCCAATTAGGTTGATGGTTTTGTTTTGGTTAATTTTGAGGTTGGTATATATTATTTCTTCATTGCCTATTTGTGGAGCTGATGATTTTAAGATCTGGATGTTTAGATGCTGTTTAAATATTATAGCTACACCACCTCCTTTTTTGTTTAGCCGGTCTACTCTTAGTATGCCGTAACCTGTAGGGAGTATTTGCTCACTGGTAATGTGAGGTTTTAGCCAGGTTTCTGTCAGGATGACTATATCTGGGGAGTATAAGTCTATGGTGGCATGGAGTTCATGGACTTTGTTGGATATACTTCTAATATTTAGGCTTAGTAGAAGGAAGTCACTTGGCTTTCTATTGGCTGTAATATGGGAGAAGTTGTGGTTGGGGTTGGAGATGGTAGTGCCAGGGTTGGGGTGGATGTCTCCACTTAGGGCTAGTTTTGATATGCATGAGATTATTAGTTTTCTCAGTTTTTGAATGTGTTTGTTTATAAGGGAAACTTTATGATTGTGCTCTGTGGGTAATAGGTATGGTGGGAGGGTTACTATGTTAAGTTGTAGGGATGCTTTACGGTTGAGTAATATAGTTGGTAGAATATGTGGGGGGTGCATAGGGATGGTTCTTGAGCTGGTGGGAGGGGAGCTGAGTATGGGTGAGACATGGGTGGTGGTGTGATATGAAGTATAGTTATCTACCTCCTGAAGAATTTGAGCAAGCATGTTGATTTCGAGCATTGTCCTTTGCACTCCATACCCAGGAATTAACTGAAAGTACTTGCTCTACCCAGTGGATTGCCCGCTTATTTCTCATTCTGCCTGCTGGAGGGTTTTTTAAATACTGAAAAGTAGGAGTAATACAGCTCACAAAACAACACCCTGACCATTTTATGGGTAACCAGGGGTAGGCATGATCACTACAAATGTAGCAATGATCCTCTATCTTGCCCATGCCATGCCTCCAGTCATAGCATCTCAACTGTAAAGAGTTCAACACACTTTCTTGTCTGGTGTCATTGTATTTGCTGATTCCCACTATCACAGTCCCATTTTTGGCATAACATGTGTACCCACAATTTCTGGTGGCAAGCTGAAGTGAAACAACCTTTAAAAATTAGTCAGATTACACCAGATTAGATCAGTGTCACTAAATTCTTTCTCAAATGTTACCTGTGATGCAGGAATTGGAATCATGGGAATCCCTGCCTTAGAATGTTGAGGTATATGTGAACATAGACAACAGTTTGTCACAGCGTACTGTCAAAGAACCAACAGGAAACTGATTTTCTCTCGACCAGGTTATTAAAGGAAACAGCAGCAAAAACAGAGCAAAAGTACCTGCTGTCATCGGATTAATTTTGAGGTGCTATTTTAGTTGAATTTTCTCCTTATAGGTTTCATTGGGCAGATGATTCGTCCTTCACACTTCGATCTTCTTTCACCAGCAATGATGATTCGTCTGGAGCACACGTCAGGTCTTCTTACAGTGGGATGAGTGAATTCAGGTTGGTTGTCTTGCACAGTGGACTGCAGTCAAGGTGGTGAGGATTACAAAGTAAAGGGCCTTTTCACCTCTGGCTTAAACTGTTCATTCTTTGGGAGGTTTTTACATAAACCCAGTCACCCAGCTGCAGTTGGTGACAGGGCTAGTCAGGTGATGGAGGAAGAGATACTGCTGTAAGAAATGAATATTTTCTTTTTATTATCCATTAGAGTTGATTGTTTCATTTGACACAGGAGGGAGAAAATGGAAGGGCTATGGGTCTTCCCATTAGTTTTTCATAGGGTGTCATTTTCCTTGTAGAATTTAAAGTGTCTTTAACCATTTAAATTTTGTGTAGTACAAATCTTTTTAAATAGGGTCCTATTGACCCTCTCTACTAGTCCAGATGATTGTGGATGGTTGGGACAGTGAAGACTAAAATTAAAAAAAAACTGATAGTACAAGGTACACCAAATTACAAAATCTGCTTTGTGACATGGGTGAGCTTTTACAAAACATACAGATTACTAATAGAACATTATTCTGAATTATGTACTTTAGTCATCTGGACAAAGTCCAGCTCTACATTAACAAAAGGTCCCCAAGGTGGTGGTATCTGACATTGTATTTTAAACAATCGCACAGCAATTAACATACTGAAGTATCAAAGAGGAGACATGAGTGGTATACCAACTTCAGGTAATTTGATTTAAATAATGCTGCCTTACCTGCATGGGCTAGTAAAAGATATGCTCTTACCAGGTAAGTTGGCAAGGAGGCAGGCATCACCAGTCGGCCGTCTGGATATTGCCATACTCCATTAAAGGATGTAATATATCCGTCTTTGAGCAACTTCTGAACTTTTCCCTGTGATGCATTAGCTTGAAAACTGACACTGTTAAAATCAGACATGTCATTATTATTAGTGTTACTATAGCATTACATAAGAATTATTACTTTTATAATCTACTTGGTGGCTTAATCTGCCAAATTATCTTTCCCCTTTTAGTAGGCACTCAATGAAAATTTTTAACAGCAAAAAAAAAAAAAACACTTTTTTTTTTCATTTTGAGCAGGTACGTCTTCAGTTTGATCTGGTGTTGTGGATAGGAATGTCCTTTAAGTCCTTTCTAGAAGAAAGAAGATAATTAGTCTCTCTCTCTCTCTCACACACACACACACACACACACACACACACACACACACACACACACACACACACACACACACACACATATACACACACACACACACGCACGCACACAAAAACAATCATGCTCTTTACCATTCTCAGTAATAGATAACAAAGATGCAGTATTTAGAACAGAACAGTGTATTAGAGAAACAGATGGATCAGGAAAAGAAAAAGTGCACATTTATATTTAGTTAGATGTGCAGTCAAGAATGGCTGAGTTTCATTTTAAGTAATAAAGATGATTCAGAGTGAGGGATAGCTACTGTAAAATCCTACTCTGAGATATTAAATGACCAAGATAACGTACTTGAGGTAACCATAGCTGTAATTTTTTTCTGTTGACACTTTTTGTCCTTTTTCTGCAAGGATGGTTAAAAGATGCAGGGTATTCTGCTAACACTTCTGAAAAGAATCAGATGCTATTAGTAAATAAATCATTTACATCTTGCACTAACACAGACGCACCTGGAAATGTCACATCCTTTAAATATATATTTTTTTAGAATTTGAGGAAAGAAAAAAAAAATGAAAGATAAAGTGCATCCTTATGGTAACCGTGTCCATGTATACTACTATCCCTTATAAGTCAAAGTAAACAGAAACTGACTTTCAGGATGGATAGGTAGAGAAAAGAATGCTGAACAGAGAGGTGTTACAGAAAAATATTTCACTGTAGATGGTTATCAACTAAGTATTGTTGCTGGTTTTGGAACCACAGAAAAAGTTGGTAATACTGCATTGTTTACAGACCTTAGATCTGGCTCAAACCTATAAGTATTTTATTATATTTTTATTTTTATTTTTACAGGGAGAATAGGAGTATTACAAAGACTTTTAGCTGGCACTATTTATTTCTTGTTGTATCAAAGACTGCATTACAGGTTTGATTTCCTATTCTGCTTCTGATTTCAATGGATACCATGGAATTTTAGGGAGGGGTTTTGATAGATTAAATTTTATTTTTACAGGTTTTGCAGATTTTAATATACCTACTTTATTAGCATGTTTAACCCATAAATTAGCAGGTACCTGCTGCAGCAGTTTTCAGTTGTCTGTATGCCTTCAAAAGGCTCCTCCCAGCTTTTGCCAAGAATTGTAACACTTTCCCCACTGATTCTGCTGGAATATCTAGATACACCCCCTGTGGTGTACAGCAAAAGGTACTACCCAGCTCACACAGAAGATTCATTGGCGCAGTTGTACTCAAAGACAAGAATGCCTTTCTTGTCAATCAGACTTAAAGAAATGGGTTGTTTGTCTTTTTGGCTTTTCCCGGTTAGGGGTCGCCACAGCGGAACTCCGGTCCGCTAGTGATTGGCAGTCACTTTTTATGGTGCCAAGTTGCCAGCCCGACCCCCACCCTTCAGCGAAGGCACGCCCATTCACACATGTCTTTCGGAGGCCACTCGACCACGGGAAGGACATGCAGACTCCGCAAAGAAGGCACTCCAGCCGAGAATCGAACAGGAGAACCTCTTGGTGTGAGGCAACAACGCAACCGCTGTACCACCGCAGTTAGATAGATTTTAAAACAGGATGTGTAACAGTAGCATTTGTTACACCAACTATCTTTACTTTGTTCCTATACTGGTATTTAACTGTCCGAAGTAACTTTTAATACAGACCTAGTGTTTTCAGTTTCACCAAGAATAGAATTGGCTTTGCATTTATTTCTACTGTAACATAGAGTCCTTTTTGATCCAGTGGCAGCAAAGGGTCAAAATTTATTTTTGTTTATTACCCTGCCATAGTCAATATGGAGATTTGCAGCACTTAATAAGGACTTTAAATCTTTTTCCTGCCAGTCTATAAGCACTTGCTTCATAGGTTTGTAGGTAGGTACTAGACTATCGGCCCAAGGGTCTACGTAAGCCTAGCCAGCAAGGTTCCATAGCTTACACCACCCAAGAAAGTTATTTTCCTGTGCCACTGTCCAACAGAGACACAGAAGTGATCCCCGGGGTGTATTTCCTATTTCCCATCCACTCATCGAGATTTTTCTTGAAGACTGCTAATAAAGAACTTTGCTTGACATAGATGGGTAGCTTGTTCAAGAGTATAGGAAGTCTCTGGGACAGGAATCTATCCCTCCAGTGTGTCCTGTTTATTGTGGTGTCAAGGGTTAGGTCCCTAGAGCATGTAGCTCAGTGGGACTGGGAGTTCTTTAGGTGTACCATTCCAACAGCTCTGGGTTTGACATAGCTTTATATGTTAGGCAGAGATCACCTCGGAGTAGGCGATATGCTACGGAGTAAAGCTGGAGTTTTTTGAGGCGGTCAGTGTAGGGCATTTGTTTGAGGCCAGTAATCCTCTTTGTGAGGTACTTCTGTGGCCTTTCCAGCTGCTGCAGATGTCTTGTGAGGTACATTTCAAAAGGGGCGTTGTACTCTATAATGGGTCTAATGAGTGACGAGTAGAGGGGAACAATGACTTTTTTCCTTGATGAGAACCCTTTTATGATGAGGTGTGCAATGTAGAAGGACGTCCTGACTACTGTGGCGATGTGACTATCAAAGGAGAGACTACTGTCCACCTGGGTCTCAAGGTCTCTTATCACGCATTTGGTGTTAAGTGGATTGCTGCCTATGTGGTAGTTCATGGGTACAGAGTTTTTACCAAAGGGGATGACACTGCACTTTTTGGCATTGAGCTTGAGGCCTTGGCTCTGACACCAGGCATCTGTCTCAGTGAGGCCCTTCTGTAGGATGTCCACATCATTTGGGGACTTGACTATGACTTCTAGTTTGCAGTCATCTGCAAACTTCGTTAGCCAGAGGCCTTCTGTGTTAGCCTGTACTTCAGAGAAGTAGATACCAAACAGGAGAGGTCCCAGGACGGAACCCTGTGGTACTCCACTTGTCACTGCTTTGAGGTCAGATTTGGAGTCTGCAACTTTTACAGTGTGGGTTCTGTCAGTGAGCCAGTTGGCAACCCATCTTGTGATGTAGGGATTTATACGTAGTTTAGTGGGTTTAGCTATAATTCCAGAATGGGAGATGGTGTCGAAAGCCTTGGCGAGGTCAAGATAGGCTGTGTCAACCACCTTACCCTCCTCCACGGCTTTGGTGATGGCCTCAAAGAAGTCGATCAGGTTCAGGAGGCATGATCTGCCTTTCACAAACTCGAACTGGGTGGGATCCAGAGTTTGGAGGTTACCAATGTCTTTGTTTGAGTTCCATGATGATACATTCCATGGCCTTGCAGACCAGGCTCGTCAGGCAAATAGGTCGATAGTTCCCCTACACAAAGGCAGCTGCAATATCTGGTTTAGCTTGTTTATTTGGGTCTGATATTTTTGAATGTTTAGCAATCACTGCTTTAAGATGACTCAGATAGTCTGCAGGGGCATTATCTTTATTTTGCCTACATGCCTGACACACTTTTGTAATCTAACAATACTATCCTTTTATTTATTAGTGCATTTTCTGTGGGAGTGAAATTTATTTTAGCCTTTTCAAGTGACTGTGTTTTTATTTCATTTGAAGCAACTTCCCGAAGCATCTGGTTTAAATCTGTCAAAGTAGGCTTATAATGTTTTTAAATTTCGCCTCAAACCTTCATGGATGTTTTTTTTTTCAGTTAGAAAACATTTAGATATAGTATGCAAATCAGCATTAGCCCCCCCCCCCCCATTTTTTTCTTTAAGGTGCCAAAAAAAAAAATCTTCTGCAGAGGCAATAGCGTCTTGTCCTTTCCTATCATGTGAGTGCTTGTGGTGAGCCACAGGAATGTCAAAGACCAGTGCTCCTGTTGGAAAGGTAGAAGCTTTTTGAGAATGATAGGAAGAAGAAAGAAAAAACTTTTTAACTGCAGATGCCTGTTCTAAAGATGAGAGTTGAACAGGAGGACTAAGTTCAGATGCAACAGTACCATGACCTTATGTTCAAAAATGCAGCAGATACCACATACCAAACAAGTAACTCAGTCATTCAACAAACAGGAACCTCATATACTTAAAAAGCAAAGTCAGGCATTCAACAAAACAGTACTTAAAAGCAATGTCAGTCATTGAACAAAACAGGACATATGATATACTTAAAATCAGTCAGTCATTTAACAAAGCAGTGCACAGTATTTATACTTAAAAGCAGTCATTTAACAAAGCAGTACACAGTGTTATACTTAAAAGCAGTCAGTCGTTTAACACAATAAACACATTGCCACTATTACTTTGAACCGCAGTTTTTTTGTTGTTTTTTAAAAAGAGGAAAGAAAGAAAGAAAAACATTTTTCCCCAAGTCATTTTACCATCGTTAGCCTGTATGTTTGCACACTCTGAATAGTTAAGGGTCCGAGCTCTGACTATTCCATACAAAACAGTGTGGAATTCACAGAATAACTTTCTGTGCTGGGCCCTTTAAAATTCATTCCACAGTGTTCCACAGCAAGATCAAAGTTCAGAATCCAAGCATGACACCAAAAGTGCAGTTTAATGACATTAATTACCTTTTAGTCTTGAGTCAAGAATAACTCTTCAGGATGTGTTTATTATAAATCCACATACGTCAGTGCTGGGAGACTATCTACACAATTTAAAGTCAGTGTCTCCAAGCAGCAAAAATACACAGTTCTTATTTACTTTTCTTAACAGTATCATGCATGCAGATTACTGACATGGTCAAATAGGATTTCTGCAGACCCTCGTGTTGCTGCACGTGAACACTCAACAACAATGTTTTTATTAGAAAAACACAAGCCATCTAACTTGTTAATCAGTCTTGTTTCCTGACCTTATACATTTTAGTACCAGTACATTCTAACTCCCCAACATTCCTTGTAACTACCCATCCCAGCCTGGGAAGGTCAGAGCTTACATACAGTGTGTTCTTTCTTGCTTTCAGAGACCAGTCTTTATAACATTCTTAACCCCTTCAGCACTTTCTTTTTACATTCAGTCATCTGTTAATACACTTGGCAGCTTGATATTAAAATGCAGTTGTGAAACACTCAGAACTACAATAAGTATTTGTGGTTTGCATAACTATGCATCTGTACTACATATCATTTTTAACATGAACAAATATTAAATAATTCATTAAACATATTTGTGAAGAAATTGTAAGTTAATATGCATTTTGTGTAGAATAATCATGAGAGATGCATTTTTCTCTAACAATAGGAACATATTATATTGGAATGCAATGAGTTGGCAGATTTTAAAAATTCCCTGCAGAGTACTTAGTCAGCAGTATTGGAGGAGGAAATTATTTTTTTGAGCTGGGGCTTACAATTTGAATTGATTAGCCATACTATGGCCTTAGTTTAATGTTACTAGTTGCAGAAAAAGCAGTTACTAGGAAATAGAATTCAAAATTTAAAACTACTGTAACTGGAGTGCTGAATATTCTAAGTAAAAGTCATTCAGATTTTCCTGGTTAGGGGTTGCCACAGTGGAACTCCAGTCTGCTCATGATTGGCAGTGGATTTTTATGGTGCCGAGTTGCCAGCCCAACACCCAACCTTCAACGAAGGCACGCCCATTCACGCTCGCACCTACCTGCATGTCTTTAGCGTCACTCGACCGTGGAGAGGACATGCAGACTCCACACAGAAGGCACTCCAGCCAAGAATCGAACGGGAGAACCTCTTGCTGTGAAGCGACAATGCTAACTGCTGCACCACCGCTGCCTAGTGCATAGATCCTGCATCCAGTGTTTTTTTTATCTCCTTTACAATAGTGCTGAATATTGTAAAGGAGATAAAAAAATACTGGATGCGGGATCTATAGTAAAGGGAAGGAGCAAAATACATAGAAATAAATGGAATTTGTGGGAGCAATGCATGCAGACATAGCCGATGTTAGGCACCATTCGAACCCGCGGCGAACTCCCAATTATCTCCCAGCGTACAAGGGGCCCCTCATGAAGCAGCCGCGAGTTTCTCAGTCTCCTCCTTTTTTTTTTTTAACTTTCCTGTAAGAAAAATTGCCAAACTGCTTTGTGATCTGACTTAAAAGTTAAAAAGAAGAAAATAACATTTGCTCAGAATATGAAAAGACAGAAATCTTAGATGCAGAGTTTGGTGCCACTTGTTACAGCTATTTGTTACATTTATAAAAAAACAGCTTGCTATGGTTTCACAGAGTGGGAGAGCTTTTTTATTTATTTATGTGTTTATTTATTTTCTTCTCAATTCCTTTGACGGGGGGATGCAAGTTCAAGGAACTACATAGAACACCAGATGACCCAGCTAAAGTTCTCATACTAGAAATTCATCAAATGTATCAAGGTTATAAATTAAAAGAAATGGAAGAGAAAATAATTGATAATTATTTGTCACTATAGATTTATGTCTGAGTGAACCAGTAGACGTATGATAGAAAGACAATTTTTTGTCATAGATACGGACACAGTAACACCGCTGTAATCCCTATGGAAATTCAAATAGATATTTATATTTTCATTTTTTCTTTATTTTAGGACATAATGCAAGTGTGTAGGCATTACATATGCCTTTTGTTTTTGCAAAACATGTATGTGTAGCACACATCTCTGTGTGTCACTTATGAATATTCATAGTATTAGAGTCTCAGTTATTGTTAATGTGGTTGTTTAGGTTTTCAGTATGGGAGGATTGTGTGTACACTGCTCTGCATCCCGTCAGTTGTCATAACTCTTTTCTTGCAGGCAGACAGGAATGTGTTGCCCCTCATAGTCGTGCTTTGTGGAGCATCATAGAGTTGTATTAGTGACATGGTTCACACCTCTGGGTAGTGCATGTTTCTTTTGGGGTGTCTACATGCCATTGTTTTGTTTTACAGATGCATCACCTGACATCAGATGTACCAGCAGAAGGAGAGAATGGAGGTTTAGCAGCATAGGTTTGTTGGATGGCTGACCACTGCCAAAAAATGCCAGTACACTGGGGACAGTCACCTTGTGGGAACGTGTGTCCCAGGCATACCTCTCAACCTCTTAGAGAAAGAAATCTGCACAAAGCCATAAATGAAAGTGGGACAAAGACCCAGAAATAGGAACAACTTTTAAATATTGCTCTTAACAAACTTAAAAAGTTGATAAAATAACGGGTTTTGCATTAGCATGAATTTTCTGAAGGATATGAAGTCTGAAACTCAAATGTTTGTTTTTATTTTCTAATATCAATATTTAATGATTTGCCACTAATTTGCCAGAAAAAACACAATTTTATGAAAAACGGACCAGAAATATGAGGCCAAAATCTGGACATTCTGCGAAAATCTGTACAGTTGACGTATGGTCCCAGATAGCTAGGCTCTGTATTTGGCATAAGCTTCATGTTAAGGTGGAGGATGCTTTTGCTGGCATGGCCTCACCCAGTGAAAAAACACATACTCACACCATCCTCTGCACTACCCCACCATTTGCCACATTTTATGTCCCTACTGTGTGTACCATTATTTTCTTCCCGCATACTCTGCTTATTCTTTTTAATCATCACTACTGCACGCACTGCCCCCCCCATGTATCTGGTGCTGCCATTACATGTTTAGAATCACGTATTTGTCCTCTGTTGGACCACATAACACAAAATGTTCTTATTTCCCTTGTTTTGTCTGCAGCATATCTGCAGATATTTATACACCTTTATGATATATAGATAATTCCCCTACTATGACCACTCATGCAGGCACATAGTGACACACACACACACACACACACACACACACACACACACACACACACACACACACACACACACACATGTGTGTGTCAGTCAGTTTGAGGTCTGTCTGCCTCAGTCGCAGTAATCCCCATGGCTTTCTCCTGTGTGTCTTTCTTGTGTGTCTGTAGTCTTGTCTATGTCTGTTCCATGGCTGTCTTGTGTGCCTCTGCAGTGCGACTGTTCTGAATGGCAGTAGCTGTCCGTCTTGTTTGATGGGGTCACTTTATCAAAAGCTTGTGTATTTCAGTCTTGCTATAGTGCTGTAACTGTTTTGTGTTTGGAAATCTGTCTGGGTGTCTCAGTTCTTTCCTCAGGTACTACTGCCTTCATCTTATGGGGGTCTCTGTTCAGTCTCTCTCTAGTTTTGTCCTGGTCTTGTATGTCTCTGTCCTGTGTGAGGAGTCTGTCTATCTGTCTAGTCTTGCTATACCCCTGTCTTTATGTCTGTTCTGTATGTGGGAGTCTGTGTAGGTGTTAATGCTCAGTCTTGCTGTAGTGCTGTCTTCATGTATGGGTGTCTATGTCCTGTGTGTGAGAGTCTGTGTAGCTGTTTGTCTTGTGCGTCTCTGACCTGTTTGAGAGAGTCTGTGTAGGTGTCTGTGTTCATCCTTGCTGTAGTACTGTCTTTGTCTTGTGTGTCTAAGTCCTTTGTGTGGGAGTCAGTGTGCGTGTCTTTGTGTACCTCTGTGGGACTGGCTACCTTGGTGCAGTGCAGTGGCTTGTCATAATGTAACAACATTGCTACAAAATGCCAGTCAGTATGTTCATGTACCTCTCTGAGTGGTTACCTTGCTGTGGTACAGGGGCTTGTCATAATGTAACATTGGTACTAAATGCCAGTCAGTGTGTACCTTGACACTTCAAGTCTTTTTAATGGTCTGAATGTAGGAACCCTGTACAGTGATTGTTAAATAGTGCTGGATGAGTTTGACAGGGAAGGGAGCATAACGGCAACATGGTCACACTTTATATTCTCCTGGGTCGGGCCCACAACTTAATTTGCTGGGGCCCCCAAAATGCTAGCAGCGGTCCTGCATGCAGAATAATGTTCAAGGGGAGGAGTGATATTTAAGGGAAGGCAATATATGTCTTGTTGGAGTGAATGATAATTGCTAAAAAGAAAGCACATCTGTGCTGCATGAAAATAACTATGAAACTGTTACTGTGGTTTGTTTTTATTTCTATTAGCGTATGCCTACCTATGTCATTATTTAAAATATTAAGTAAAGATGTTTAATATGGTTTGGGAAGGTGTATCTAACATTTAGGGTGGATGGGTTAAGAGCGTGTTTGATTATGGTTAAAGGCCTAGATTTTGTGGGGAAGAAATTGTAAAGTGATGTAGAAAAGGCCTGTAGACATGCATTGAAAATAATTCAGGAATATGATATAGAAACTAAGATAATACATTTGGCAAAATCATCAGTTTGTGAAAGAACAGAAGTTATGGTAGACATAAATTAAAAATTAAGAGAGATCAGAAAAAGAAAAGTTGTGGAATAAAAGGTGATCATTGAATGGGTGATGTTTCTATTGGTAATGAATACAATTATACTGATATGTCAAGAATAATTGAAGGAAGATGAGTAAGGAATGGAAAAAAAGATGCTGTAATCCCAGTAACAGTGTCATACTGATAATTTGGTATTTTTGACAGACAATAGAAATTGGATAAAAGAAGTTATATTTCAAGTAGAGAATTGCAGGACGTGTGACTTAAGGGTCGGCATAATGTTAAGGTGTTTACCTTACAAACAGAGAGTGCAGGGTTTGATTTTCACATGGGGTAATTGGCTAGGCTTAAAATGGTTCACAAGGGCAGTTAGCCTTGTACTAATCTATGACCCTATCTATAGATTGGTGTATTTAGAAATGTATATATGTTTCCAGTGGAAAAGAAAAATTGTGGGCCTTAAGTTTTAGAAAATTGTGAAGTCATTTGAATCCAGTAAAAGGGGGATTTCTGTACAATCTTAAAGGAATGGTGATCTAGGTTTGGTTAACTCTGTAGTGTATTTGAGTTCTTGATAATGGAAAACAAGACAATATGAAGGGAATCATGTTACTAAGTACACTTGTAAATGGAAAATCTAAGAAATTTTAGAAGTTGTGAAAGGAATGAAATGATATGCCGGAATGTTATTTGAAAATAGAGATGTGAAGTTGTTCAATCTCGCCGTTTGTTCTTACACGTGGGTACAGAGCCGATCCATCGGTTCTGAGTCTGTCGCTTTCTAAGCTCAAGATCTTTCAGTAGCTCGAGGCACAGCACCTATCCCATGATGCTCTCTGACTAACCCCCAGATCTAGTTTGCCGCTGCAACGGATCACAAGTCTTCAGTGTGCTCGAGCCAGTGAAAGTTTAAGAAGCTTTTCTACAGCTACGTTTACCTTTTATTTAGATATATCTGTTTTTCTACCAATATACCTTGTCATACTATCTTTTTTATTTTTTTTAGGGCTTTGCCCTTTTCAGTGTGTTTATTAGAGCGGGTTGCTCTCGGCCTTGCTCTCTCTTCAGTTGGTTTGATCCTTCGCTATAGTTATGCAGGAATCTAAATTTCTTCCTATCCCTTTTTGACTAGTTTGTTAATTGTTGTTGCCTATTATTATTGGATTGTACTGTTGTACTTATATTATCAGGGCTCTGATAATTGTCTTTCTTGGTGTTTCTATTTTTTGTGTTTGGATAGTACTATTGTACTGGAAATTACCAGGGATCTGTTAATTGTACATACTCTATGGACATGATGGCTGACCAAAAGCAAAAGTCCGGATTTAAAAGGTGATTGTGGCCAAAAAATGTCAATAACAGATAACCACATTTCCTGTGTATATTGTTTGGGACCTCTCCATTTGCAGAAGGATTGCTCCGTCTGCCACTCTTTTAGTGGCAGAGTTCTGTTAGAGAGACGTAGGATACATATTGATTGAGGTCTGTCAACACCTGAGTTTCAAGAAGCTTTGGACAAGTCAGACCAGACCTCCAAGTCTTCGAAAGGGTCAAAGTCATCTCGAGTGTCCTCTGAGCCTCAGGCTTCGGCTCCGAGCACCTCTGTTAAGGTTCGGTCACCGGTTCCTAGGTCTTCGGAACCGTGTGCTGAACTGGTCATTCGGAGCCAACCTTTGGTTTTGGAGCTGGTATCAGAGACTTTAAAATCTCCAATACTCAGATCTGTAGCTTCTTTGACCCCTTCGACCCGATCTTCAAGGATGTCGGATATTGATGTGGACCGTGTGGTGCAGAGGCTCTTGGAGAACCCGGCATTGGCTAAACTGCTCTCGGCTTTGTCCCAACTGGGTTCGAGCCCTTTTCCTGCCCCATTGCCTGCGACTACTACTCCTCCGAGCCTACCCAGGCCTTCGGAGGCGGAAGATCTGATGGTTGTGGAACCCGTGGAGCCGAGTCCTGTCCCAGTGACTTCGGTTCCACCCACCCTGACCTCTTCGTGCCGTCTGAAGAGTCTCGGATCCAACACTCTCTTGTCTGTTCCGGGGGGCAGAGTCGAACCGACGTGTCGGTTCTGACACTTCCCCTCGGAGCTTCGGCGCAGGTGAGCTCGGCTCCGTCCTCTGGTTCGGAGCCCTCAGCCTCGGCTCCTGCGTGGCCTCTGTCTTCTTTGGAACTGGTGGCTGCCTCGGGCCGGGACTCCGGGGCCTTTGATACCATGAGGAAGGTGTTGTCTGTTCAGACTCACACTACAGGTCTCTCCTCTTCCTCCCTGAAGATGCCGAGTTCTGCCTCTTCGTCTAAAGCACCTACTAAGCGACGAGACCCAGAGCCTCAGGTATCCCCTTTGGGTGACCCCTGCTCTACTGAAACTTCGCCGGCTGCCCCCACCGATGAAGTTCCCAGAAAGAGACTCTGCAAGTGGAGGCATTTGGATTCCCCTCAGGAATCCTTGACATCAGACACCGACTTAGAGGAATTGGAAGGGTCCCCCCAGTCCCCCTCGGAGGATGTCTCCTTTGCGGACATCCTAGAAATACTTAAGCAGAGGGGTGACTGGCAGTCCATTCGCCCTACTGAGGATGAGTCGGTGCTCCTGAAGGCCTTTGGGTCTCAGCCCTCCACCTCCTGGGTTACTCCACCCTTCGACGAACTAATGGATCTGGTCACTCGAAGGGCGTGGGAGTCCCCTGACACCATGGAACCAGTCCCTCGGAGGCCCAATAAATTCATCACTGCCCCTCAAGAGAAATCGTTCCTCACCAAAGGAGTCCCTGTTGATGCCATGGTGGTGGCGGCGGCCACCAAGAAAGAGATGTCAGAGACTTCTGCTACTGTCCATCCTCCTAATAAGGATTCCAGGACGATGGACAGATATGGGAAACGCCTTTTTACATCTGCGACATTTGCCATGAGATCGCTTAACTACTTGACCCATTTTACTCGCCTTCAACAAGATCTCCTTCAAGAACTTGGAGATACTCTAAAGGGTAACACAGATGAGGCTATTCTGGAAAAGGTTACAGCCCAGCTTTCTACCCTTAATTCCGTAATCAACTCATCCATGCAGCTCATTTCCTATGCAGCCGAGGGATTAGGTCGAGCAGCAGGTTCAGCGATTGCTCTGCGGAGACAGTCCTGGATGCGCTTGTACTCCTTTGCGGAAGCCTTCAAGTCTTCCTTTGTCAATACCCCGTTTGATGGCTCTTCATTGTTTGGGCCTAAAGTCAAGGAGATCCTCACTAGGTGTGAGCAGGAAGGAAAGACTCTATCTGCCGTAAAAGTCCGTTTTTCCACCCCTACTAGACCGTACCCCAAAGGTCAAAAAGGTGGAAAAATGTAGTTCTGGAAGTCCCAAGGAGCTTTCCAGAACACATGTAGTGAACCCCCCTTCAGGGGAAGAGGAGGGGGCAATAATGGAAGACGCCGCTTTGGCGGCAGAGGGGGTCCGCAGAACCAGGGTGACAGGGAGCAGTTTCCTGGCAAGCCCCATCAGCGCTCCTGAGAGGAGGCCCAACTGTCCTACTCTGCAGGCAGTCGGGGGTCACTTGGCTTTGTACCCAGACACCTGGCTAGGAATTACATCAGATTCTTGGGTACAAAACTTAGTTACCAGAGGTTACCTCATTCCCTTTGTAGAACCACCGTTATCCACAAAAATAATCCCAGATGTTCCACCCAATCTTAGGAATCAAGCAGTCACAGAAATCCAAAATCTGCTAGAAAAAAGAGTAATCCAGCCAGTCCCGCCGGACCAGATAGGATCCGGAACTTACTCCAGGTTCTTTTTAGTTCCAAAGAAAACAGGGGACTGGAGGCCCATTTTAGACCTCAGCAAACTCAATACATTTGTAAAGAAGGAGAAGTTCCGGATGGTCACGCTTCAGTTGATACTCCCGTTCCTGGGAACGGGTGATTGGATGTGCTCTTTAGATCTCAATGATGTGTACTACCACATCAAAATGGCCAGACCATCCAGAGATCACTTACGTTTCCGGCTGGGGGCCAGTCATTACCAATTTCGAGCTCTGCCCTTTGGCTCACTACAGCCCCCAGAGTGTTCGCCAAATGTATGTCAGTGGTTACGACTCACCTGAGGCGTCTAGGATTTCGGGTGTTTCCGTATCTGGACGACTAGCTCCTGTCCGCCACTACCAGGCATCAACTCATCCAGTCCAGGGATCATACGATCAATCTCTGTTCTCAGTTAGGAATAACCATAAATTTTTAAAAATCTGCTTTATTACCATCGCAGCATATCTCATTTATCGGAGCAGACCTAGACACCACCATCAAATTACCTCTAGAAAGAGTCACCTCCCTAAGAAATCAGGTATCATGCTTGCTACAAGAAAAGAAAGTACCTGTTAAAACTCTTGGGCACAATGGCAGCTTCTCTCATAGCAGTACCTGTGGGCCGGATGCACATGCAGATATTCCAATGGTTGCTTTTCACCCAGTGGTCCAAGCAATAGCTTCCAATGTAATTCAAGATTCTATTGACTGATGCTTGCAAAAGTGACCTTCTCTGGTGGTTGAACAGCCACCAGGTGACAGTAGGTTGACCATTTGTATTACCCCCTCCAGTAGCCACGGTGACCACGGACGCTTCCCTGATAGGGTGGGGGGGGGCTTTTTCAGGGAAAGACTGCCCAAGGCACCTGGTCAGAGATAGAATGTAATTTGCACATCAACGTCCTGGAGTTCAGAGCAGTGCTTTTAACATTGCAGCACTTTCACGACTCTCTACCTCAGGGAACGATTGCGATTCAGACAGATGACAAGTCGGTAGTCTGGTACATCAACAAACAGGGGGGAACCAAGTCTTACCCCTTATGCCGAGAAGCTTTGAGGATTTGGAAGTGGGCTGTGTCCACCGAGCGCTTTCTGTTAGCAACGCATATCCCGGGGAAATCCAACATGATAGCGGACAAACTGAGCAGAGCTATTCTGTTACCCCATGAGTGGTCCCTCAAACAAAATGTGGCAGAAAGGATATTCCACAGATGGGACCAGCCTTGCTGCGGCCTTTTTGCATCGCCGATGAATGCCAAATGCAGAAGCTACTTTGCTCTCAACACTCCACCGGGGGACAGTCCCAGGGATTCACTTGTGCACAATTGGCCCTCGGGTCTCCTGTATGCTTTTCCTCCAACCCCACTGATTCCCAGATTCTTGATGAAAGCAAAGGGCTCGGGAAGGACAGTTATTCTGATAGTCCCCTTTTGGCCTCAGCAGATATGGTTCCCCTTTCTTCACCAATATCAACTGGAAGAACCTTGGTTTCTGGACCCAGTGCCAGACCTTCTGACGCATTCATCAGGAGATCTTCACCCCTCTCTTCAGTCCCTCAAACTGGCAGCTTGGCTGCTCCACTTCCCAACCTAGCCAGGTCATATAATCTTTCTTCCGCAGTTCAACATATTCTAGTTTCCTCTCATGAGGTCTCTACTAGGAAACTGTACAGTAGTAAATGGAAACGTTTTGTGTACTGGGCCTCTCAACGCGATATTGATCCCTATGTTGCCCCTCTTGATATGGTTTTGGAATTTCTCACAATGATTTTTCAGGAAGGTGCTGCAGCAGCCACTATTAAAGTTCAGTTGGCCGCTATATCTAATTTTCACTTGGGGATTGAAGGATCTAATCTTATGTTACACAGATTATGTAAAGCTTTTCTGAAAGGGACTCATCACTTAAGGCCTCCCATCAGACAACCAGTTGCACCATGGAACCTAAATTTAATATTATCTCAGTTGATGCTTCCCCCCTTTGAGCCTGCATCCTCTTGCCCCCAAGTTCATATCATGGAAAACATTTTTTTTTGGTGGCTATCACTTCACCTTGTAGAGTTTCTGAACTTCAAGCTCTTTCTATTAGGCCCCCTTACTTGGTATTTTTTCCTGATCGAGTATCTCTCAGGACAAATCCCTCCTTTCTTCCGAAGGTCTGCTCCGAAACTAATCTGAATCAGTCTATTGAGTTGCCCACTTTTTTCAGACATCATTCTAACAAAATGGAGTATATGCTGCATAAACTTGATGTCCACATACAGTTGAGATTTTACTTGAACAGAACAAAGGATTTTAGAAAATCTGAACAACTTTTTGTCTCCTACGTTGATAACAAAAAAGGGCTATCTGTGTCTAAAGTCACCTTGTCTAAATGGTTATCAGATTGCATAAAGTTTGTATACTCTTCAACTAATCAGACCTTGGAATACAAGGTGAAAGCTCATTCCACTAGGGCGGTATCCACATCTCTAGCTCACGCAGCTCATTTGCCTTTGGACACCATTTGTGCAGCAGCCACTTGGTGAAAAACCACTTACGTTTATCACTCATTACAAAATGGACAGGGCCTCCAGGGACAGATCTTCCTTTGGTTCCACTGTTCTGAGGAATGTACTCCCGTGAGCCACCCGGGGTTTGTGTGCTTGGGACGCTTCCCACATGTAAGAACAATTGGCGAGATTGAACAACTTCACATAAAAAAGTTATGTTCTTACCAAAGCGTTCCATGCGAGTTGTTCATCTCACCTTTGTTCTTACATTTCCCACCCACCATCCCCCTCCGGGTTCTTGACGACCGGTTACGACTGGAGGTCTGGTTCGGTTTGTCTCCTGTCCTTTCTTTCTACCAGACTTTCTTCCTATGGTTAACTGTGTATGTGTATGTATATATATATATATATATATATATATATATATATATATATGTTTTTATATATACACATATTGACATTTAGGGTATGTTAGGCTGTTCATTGGTTGCTGGATTCAGCAAAGTAGATCTGAGGGTTAGTCAGAGAGCATCATGGGATAGGTGCTGTGCCTCGAGCTACTGAAAGATCTTGAGCTTGGTAAGCGGCCGACTCGGAGCCAATGGATTGGCTCCGTACCCACGTGTAAGAACAAAGGCTAGATGAACAACTCACATGGAACTTTATGGTAAGAACATAACTTCTTTTTATAGAAAATTGAGAAAGGAAATATGATCAGGTTAGGAAGAACTGTATGGTGATATAACAAAGCAATTTTACTTGGTTAATACTGGAGAAAATGGGGGGGGGGATAAGTGCTGTTCAGAAAAGACACATTAGGCTTAAGGAGGTGTGGGAATTGACAGGTTCACCATGGAGTTTGATTATAGGAGCACTACCAGTTAAGACTGTATTTGTTTTGTTTAACATGATAGAAACAGCAGTACATCTGTTTTGGAATGGAAAGGGGATTTTAAGTAGTAATGGCAAGGGAATTAACAAAAGAGAGACTAGATTTGACTAATTATGTAGGGATTGTATGAAAACATGGGGAAAACTGATGTGGAAAAAATGGATATTTATGACAGTTGTTTAATTTGTGTGTAAGGGAAGAACAGGAAAGTGTATGCAACAAAAGTGGGAACACAGAGAAGTGATAAACTAAATATGTTTGTTGTTATAGGAAAAGGAACAGAAGGATGAAAAATAAAGCTGTAGGATGATTTATGAAAGTATTTATATAAGAGGTTTATTTAAGTATGTATATAAAACTGTATTGTGTGTCTTTCGGCTTTTCCCGGTTAGGGGTCGCCGCAGCGGAACTCCGGTCCGCTAATGATTGGTAGTTGATTTTTACATGCCAAGTTACTAGCCCTGATGCACAACCTTCAACGAAGGTACGCCCATTCACGCATGTCTCCACGCAGAAGACGCTCTAGCTGAGAATCGAACCGGACAGCGTCTTACTGTGAGGCGACAACGCTACCACAGCACCACCACCGCGGGTATATAAAACTGTATAATTTGTTAAAAATGTTTTATCAAATGTAAATGATAATTAGAGATAAATTGTAAATAAAGAACACTTACTATTTTCAGTTAGTGCCATGGTATCTTTTACAGATCCCTGAGCAGTCAAAAATGCAGGCAGATGGGACAATGGTTTTATCATTTCACCCAAAGGATGGTGCACACAGGAGTACAGCACCTCATAATGCTGTACTGCAGTGTAAAGGATGATGCACACATGAACACAGTGCCTCATAATGCTGCACTGCAGTGTAAAGGGTAACGCACACAGGAGCACAGCACTTCATAATGCTGCACTGCAGTGTAAAGGATGGCGCACACAGGAGCACAGTGCCTCATAACGCCGCATTGCAGTGTAAAGGATGGCACACACAGGAGCACAGCACCTCATAATTTTGCACTGTAGTGTAAAGGACGGCACTCACAGGAGCACAGCACCTCATAATGCTGCACTGCAGTGTAAAGGATAATGCACACAGGAGCACAGCACCTCATAACTCTGCACTGCAGTGTAAAGGATAATGCACACAGGAGCACAGCACCTCATAACTCTGCACTGCAGTGTAAAGGATGGTGCACACAGGAGCACAGCACCTCATAACTCTGCACTGCAGTGTAAAGGATAATGCACACAGGAGCACAGCACCTCATAATGCTGCACTGCACTGTAAAGGATGGTGCACACATGAGGGCAGTGTCTCATAATGCTGCACTGCAGTGTAAAGAATAATGCACATAGGAGCACTGCACCTCATAATGCTGCACTGCTGTATAAAGGGTGATGCAAATGATAATGCACACAGGAGCACAGCACCTCATAGTGCTGCATTGCAGTATAAAGGATGATGCACACAGGAGCACAGCACCTCATAACACTGTACTGCAGTGTAAAGGATGGCGCACACAGGAGCAGTGTGGGAAGAAATAGCCAGGGAATTGTTATGGCTAGGCTTGTATAGGCCCTAGGGCCGATAGCTTAGTACCAACCTATGAACTTATGAGCACAACACCTCATGATGCTGCACTGCAGTGTTAGTAATTGAAAAAAGTTAATTGGAGTCAGTTAGTGCCTTACTTTTAGACTTTGTAGGAGGACTGCATTTCTGGAGAGAGCTCAAGCTGAAATCCATGTTCTTTGAAGATTTACAACTACTGTTTGGACTTGCAAGTCAGAATTAGGCAGAAAATGAAGTATACATTTGCCTGCTAATAGAGACAGTCCCTAAGTTCAGAGAACCTGTTTGATTTAGTGTTTGGTGTCTGTTTAAAACCATTCTGTTTGTGTAAATTTCTAGCTACTTGTTTACTACTATATTAGTAAACAGGCAGCAAATTATGACAACCTCAGAGCTTTTTGGATTACAGTCAACCTGCTGTTAAAACCAGGTCCACCAATACTACCTACACCTAATTCATCTAACCAAACTGATAGTTTAGCCAGCAAATTAAATACCCACTTCATCCAAATAGTAACCTCTTTATTAAACCCTCAGCACTGGCAGGCACAGTTTCTTATCCTCCCTTGTAGCTCCCAAAACACTTGCACTCAAATAAAGCTCAATGTCCACTATCAAAAAAGCTATTACCAACCGTAAAGCCTACCACCCTTGCTCCTGGTAATATACTGCCTGAGTACTTGTAAATTGCTACTGATGCCCTAGCCTTTCCTATCGCAATCCTAATCAACCTTTCCATCACTGAAAGTTATGTCCCTACCCTTTGGAAAAGGTACTGTATTCTTCCTCTCCATAAAGGTGGTATCTCAAATGAGCTCTCAAACTTTAGGCCTATAGGCATACTGACTCCGCTCTCAAAAATTCTGGAAAAATGTATCCAGTCTCAACTTCTCAGCTTTAACACTGACAGCTGCTTCTTTTCCCTTAAATGCATAGCTTCCATCCTTCTCAAAGTACATGTACAGCTCTTCTTAGTTTTGTATCATCTGTTGTCCAATATTTAAACTCTGGGAATTTAGTCTTGGCACCTTTTTTTTTTTTTTTTTTTTTTTAGATTTACCCAAATCTTTCTACATGGTATCATACCAGAAATTGCCTCAAAAATTAGCTTACCTAGGAATACATGAAAGATCAGTATCTTGGTTCTCCAGCTACCTCTCAAATAGGCAATAGACAGTAAAATGGCAAAATGAAATCTACTCTTGTCTTCCCCTTCCCATAGTGGGTGATCATCATGGATCCATTTAAGGTCCCTCGTTGTTCAATATATTCATTAATGATCTCCACCTAGCTTCTAAACTAGGCAGTTTCATACAGTACAGCAAGATAGTAAAGATAGACTCTTGAATGAGTTTTTAATTTTTCATCACATCTAAGGTCTGGCTGTCTGATGCGCAGCTGCTCCTTAACTTGTTAAAAACAAAACCGATCATGTTTACACTCAAAGCATTTAACTGACTACAAAAATAATTTCAAAAACACATCCACTAACAACACCAACATTGAACTAATAAGTCAAACTAAGCTTCTAAGAATCATTACTGATAAAAGCTTAAAATTTGACCATCACAAAAAACGAGCAGTAAAAAAACACTCGCCAGAAGCTAGGTGCACTCTATAGAGTCAAATTATACCTCACAGATAATGCCAGAAAAAGTGCTGCTCAATCCCTTTTCATCCCAATACTGCTGCCACCGTGATTAACCTATAATTCACTAGCTGTTACTCTTGCTACAGAAAGGTGCCAACATTTGTTACCAGTCATATTTATAGGACACATTATTTATTTATTTACATTTGTTTACTGGGTAGTGTCTGACTGGGCTAGTAGCCCATTTTCAGCAGAGACTCGGAGAAAAGCTCCAAAGATAGATAAACAAATATTGAGTTACATAGATGTTCATGCAAAATCTTTACGCAAGTTTAAATGTAACAAAACAGTGAAAAGATTAATGCATCATAGGAACAAAAATTTAATTCTAGTAAACCACAGGAAAATCATGATAACTATGTGGAAAAAAGTTTGAGACCAAAAAAACAATAAGCATGCCTACTGAGGACAATTTGTGCCCATGCAGAGGTAATATGGTGAATAACAATGAGAAAAAAAGTACTGAAAGTAGTTTGAAACTATAGAATGAGAGGATGGACTACTTAAGCCTAGAAAAATAGAGAAATCAGCTAATAAAGAAAAAAATGAAAAGAATAAAAAAAATGACTAAAAAAATGATGGGTGTAGTCGAGGAGAGAGGAGTTATCCAGGGGTACAACAATGACAGAGCCACTTGCTTTTAAGATGGTCTTTTATGTGTGTTTTTAAAGGAGGAACAGCAGGGGGTGTTTTGTAAGCTTAGGGGTAGGGCATTCCAAGATGTGGCTATTTTGTATGAATAGAGGGAATCACCGTGGTGATTATGTGATTGTGTTATTTTGAGCAACATTACTGTTGGGACTTAAAAAAATCTTCAGTGGCTAGAGCCAAGGCATACACTTTCCCAACTAGTCACGTCCCACAAACTCTTTTATTATCCAGCCAAATGCCCTTGTTTGAAAAAAAATATTCTCAAACTTTATAGCCCATTTAGACAGCTGAAATAACAAAATGTTAACTGTTACAAAAGCTATCAGCTTAGCAGGTGACTATTTGTTGTCCTCCTTCCTGGCTAAAACTTGGAACTCCCTTCCTGTCACTGGAAGAAGCAAAGTAAGCACTAACTCTTTTTTAAAGCACATACAAGGGAATACCTGAAAGATACCTGGATCTGTATTTCACAGATGCTGGATGATAAATATCCTGTCCATTCATTTTTCCCATTCTTTTTGAGTATTATTCTTTTCAAGCAGTTTGTCCTCAATTATTGGTCCAAATTCTCCTCTTTGTTCCCTACTTTTCCCTCTTCTTCCTTCTACCTATCCTAAAACGTTCTGTCTCGCGTCTTAATACTAATCCTCCCTTATTTTCCAAATATATTTTCTTAGTTCTTTACATGGTGCTGTTAATTAATGATACTTTGTTTAAATTTTGTATATTTGTTGATTACTTGTATATCTCTGTGTACTATTTTCTTTATGTAATGTTCTAATTTTTCTAGAGCTTTTCTATTCGGTCTTCCACTGAAAATAGGCTACTTTCTTCCCATTCAGACTATCCCAGTAAACAAATGCAATAAATAAATATTTGATTTTAGAAAATATGTTACGTAATTTTATTTGCTTCACATAAATAATGTTGTTATTCTTTTTAAACGTCTGCGGCTGGTGGTTTATTTGTTCTTAGCTTAAGGGTATGTGCATCGGAATGGTGTACTAATAACTAGATTTCAGCATTTTGAAGAATCACTGTCAAGCTGTTTCTATAATTTCTGTGCTTAATAGATGGCTTACTTAATGGTAAACAAAAGTTGTGTTCTCAGTGTCTTAAGTAGTGTAGCTGATGGCGGCATTTAGAGATAGAAAAGGAGTGCTAGTATTGGAGAGATATTATTGACCCCACCTTAAAAATATTCGGTGCATGCAAAGTAATGTTGGTAAGATTGCACTAGAAGGCACTGTATTCAGTCTGAGATAGGTGAAATCCTGCAACTCTGTTCTGCAAAGCTTATTTGGTCAGGTGATAGCTGCCTCAGTGTTCATGTATTGTGTGCTGTTTAGGTCAGTTGTCCCTCATGTGCTGTGCTATTTGATGCTCAACAATGCAGATTTTGAAGACATAACCCCATGACTGCCACATATTAAACTAGATACTGCAGATGAGATTTTTATATATATGTATATATATATATATATATATATATATATATATATATATATATATATATAGTTTGCATCATGTTGCTGTCTATCACAAGGCTATGCATAGTGGTTTTGCAAAGGCAATGGGCTCAGTGCACTGGATTTAGCCACTGCATTGCAGGACAGCAGTAAATTATACCGTTTTACTACAGAGGGAGCAGTGTTGCACCTTGTTAAGAAAACATAAGCCACACTGAGTACTCATGTTTTACAGTAGTAATTTATGGTTTTGTTTATAGTTTTTTTTATACTTATTTTTATTTATTTTTTTATAGACATGAAAACAAGAAAGTGGAATTTCCTCTTGGAAGATTATAAAAGTCTAAGTGAGTATGTTTTTAACAGCACACATATAAAAAATAAAAAAAATAAAATATGATAGTTGAAAATTATAAAAAAATCCAAAAACCTCAAAAATTATTCATTGTGTATATTTTTTGGTGTCTGGTACCTTGTGTATAATTAAATATGTTTGAGCATTTGTTTTCATTGTGTAGACTGTTTCATTTCTTTTAAAAAAAAAAAAAATTGAACTACTGTCTATATTTTTTACTAGAAGTTCTATATTTCTTCGTATTGTGTGATATCATAAAACTAGTTTTCCTCCTCACCAATGGAGGGCACACAGCTGAATTACCAAACAAAATTAATCTTTTGAGTATTTTTTTTAATCTAAAGATACATAGATTTTATACCAGCTTTTAAAATGAGAGAGGTGGTATAGGACCTGTTGACAAGTGGACCAGTAGGTGACACATTAGCTCTGGGTTCCTTTCCCACTCCCATTCCAGGTAATTAGATTACTGGCACTACAGAGGGGGTTTGCACTTCTGAGCGTGTCATCCTTCGGATGAGACATTAAACCAAAATCCTATCTGCTTCAGATGGTGGTAGCTCAGGTTGATGTAAAAGATCCCATGGCACCTATCAAAAAAGAGTAGGGGAAGTTCCCCAATGTCCTAGCCAAATTTCCACTAGTAGTATAAATACCACCTCACGTCCCCCCCTGAAAAGATGCCACCAGCCCAGTGGAGCTAACCCGATCAACAACAAATGCTAAATAAAACACATTCTTTTTAGGTTGAATTACGTGCTACTGATGGTATATTGTTTTAATGACACTGATGACATCATTTTTTTCTTTCAGAAGCAAACTCCAAGACAGCTAACATGTGGCAAGGGAATCCCTCCTTTTAACACTGTCTTGAAGTAGTTCAAGTTCCCCACAAGTAAAGCAGTGACCAGTAGAACCTTTTGTATTGTTTTGGAAAAACTGTGCCTAAAAAAGAAATAAATACTGCTGTACTATGATAGTTTGAAGGGCAGGACAAATCTTTGCAGATATCTTGGACCAAGTAGAGTACAGCACAGTTTTTTTGTTAAATATCTTCTATTAGTATGAAATAGTGACAATCTCCTTTCCATTTGCTTGTAATACAAATGCTTTTCCTTAAAGGTTTTTGAAGGAGATTTTCACAGTATTACATGGAAAAAGAGTTTGAGACCTTTGATATACCTTGCATTGGGTGTAATCAGACAACGCATTGAAGAGGCTTTCCGTTGCGAGTGTCATGCAATATTGAACACACAGAGCTTTAATTTTGAATAACTCTGACTTAACTTTTAGGGATAAAATTATCTGAATATTAGATCATTTAGATGTTGTAATGGGTAAGTGAATTGTATGGATCAAAAGAGAATGTACGTTTAATAACTGAAGATGGCAATGTGAGGGGGGGGTTACAGGTTGTTATACCACCCTGCCAAGTTAAGAGACCTGGGCTTTTATTTGCAAGAATAATGGCAATTTAGCTAGGAACTTGGGCTTGGAGAGGATATGTTAATGAATGTGTTCCAAATGAGAAGATTTTATTGGTTTTAGACCTTCTGACATTAGAATATAATACATGCATTCCAAATGTGTTACTCTTGCTTTCCCATTTACTCTAACTTGAAGTTATGCCTTCTTTATTCCTACCCATGTTGCCTGTTGACCAAATGCCCTTCGAGGTCATTTGGCCCATTTGTTCCTTATAGGGCAAGAGCAGATTGCAGAGGCCATTCAGGCAGCAATCAAGTTTGCTTTACCATTAAGACCCTTACACTGCTTTTTGGTGCTGCAAGGACCTACTTACTGTGCCCTTTCTCTGCATGTGAGTGCTGCCACCCGGGATCAGTTGTCCATTTGTTCCCCGTGGAGCAAGAGCAGATTGTAGAGGCCATCATTCAGGCAGCCCTCACGTTTGTTTTACCATTAAGACCCTAACCCTGCTTCTTGGTGCTGCGGATCTACTGCGCCCTTTCTCTCATGTGAGTGCTCCCACCCACTTGCTAATGGGGACTGCTGTCACTGGCTTGGAAGCCCAAGTGCCATTGTCCAGTAATGGCTGTTTCACTTTTAAGTCTCTTCTTGCATGCAGTGAAACATCCATCAGTCCCCCTCCATAGGATGTGCAAGCTGATGATTGCCACTCCCTGCTAACCTCCCCTGCCCAGCTGTGACAATTCCAGATGCTAGTTGACCTCAGGCCATCAAGGTCATAGTCACAGCTTTATCCATCTGTCACAGAGGAGGGTTGATATTTTGTAGTGTTAATCCGTGTAGTACATGCATCAATCTCTTACCATGATATTTTCCTCTTTGACTTCAAACTAATGGATCACCGGTTATATTTACAGTACCTTTCAAGCATTTAGTTACCATTGCAACAGCTGTTTAGAATGCCTTTGATGCTGATGTTAATACCAGACTTCAATGGAATCTCTTCTTTCCTAATGATGCATTAAATGTATACAATCCAGTTAGAGCTTTCTTCATCTAGCTTTATGTGACATAATCCCTAGTTTGCTTCTAGTACTGAAAAGAACTTGGTATCTGGCATTGTTGACACAATTTCTTCAGTTGTTAACAATTGACAGTGCTCTCTTTTGACCACTTTATTCAGATGTTATGAATTATTAGAGAATGGGTGCCCTGTAGATCACACTCTGATTGGAGAATGAGCGTTCTTCAGCAGGATGTTAATATACAGGTAATGCCCACTGAAAAAGAAGTCCACTGTTTCACGGCAGCATGTCAAGCTGCCATGGAGCCTGGACTGAAAAAAAACTATGGCTGCCATAATTTTATGCTCGCTAAGCAGCGTTTTTGCTGTTTAGCGAGTGTAAAAGAAAAAAGAAAAAACAAAACTCAAATTTAAAAAAAAATTGTGTGTTTGTCTGTGTGTGAGAGTATATGCATGTATGAGAGTGAGAGATCGATTGAGCCATTATCTTACACTCACTAAGCAGGGGTTTTGGTGTTTAATGAGTGTAAAGCAAATGAAACTGAACAAACTGTGTGTGTGTGTGTGTGTGTGTGTGTGTGTGTGTGTGTGTGTGTTTTTCTGTCTGCATGTATGAGTGAGTATGTGCATAAAAGCAGAAGAGACTGTGTGTGTGTGTGTGTGTGTGTGTGTGTGTGTGTGTGTGTGTGTGTGTGTGTGTGTGTGTGTGTGTGTGTGTGTGTGTGTGTGTGTGTGTGTGTGTGTGTGTGTGTGTGTGTGTGTGTGTGTGAGAGAAAGAGAGAGAGTGAAGAGTGAGAGTGATCACTGGCCGCAGCAGCATCAGTTAAGAGGTTTGTGTACCTCTCGACCATACTTCTGAACCTCTCGGAGCAAGAAATCTGGACAGAGCCAGAAATAACGGGGGCAAAGGACCAAAAATAGGGACAGATTTGAAATATTACTATTATAAACTTAGAAAGTTGTCTAAAATAACAGGATTTCCATTAGCATGTATTATCTGAAGGATATGAAATCTGTAACTCCTATGTCTGTCATTATTTAATGACTTCAATCCCCAGTGATTTGCCAGAAAACTACAAATTTTATGAGGATGGAACCAAACATATGAGCCAAAAATCTGGTCATTCTGCAAAAATCTGGAGAGTTGAGAGATATGCTCTTTTGACTTTTAGCTCAAGATATCTGGCTAAACCTAAAATAAATGGAGAACAAAGGGTCAAAAGAGGAACATATTTTAATAGAATATTAGGATTTGTATTAGCATGCATTTTTTGAAAACGAGATGTGCGTGTACATGGTAGAAAGGGAGAGAATGAGTGAGTGGGTGAGATCGACAGTAGAGAGGTCTGCATACCTCTGGACCTTACAGCTGAAGAAATCTAGATAAAGTCTAAAGTAAAGAGGGAACATACCTTTCAGCTGTACAGATTTTCACAGAATGTCCAGATTTTGGTCCGTTTTTCATAAAATTGTGGTTTTCTGGCAAATCATTAAAACTTGAAGTTAGAAAATAATGACAGACATTTGAGTTTCAGACTTCATATCCTTCAGAAACTTCATGCTAATGAAAACACATTATTCTATCAACTTTCTAAGTTTGTAAGAGCAATATTTAAAAATTGTCCCTATTTTTGGGCCTTTGTCCCACTTGGCTTTGTCCAGATTTCTCGCTCTAAGAGGTTGAGAGGTATGAGGGAACAAAGGCTCAAAAATAGGAGCAGATTTTAATTATTGCTCTTATAACATTATAAACTTGCTTAAATAAAATGATTTGTGTTAGCGTGAATTTTCTGAAGAACATAATAGTCTGAAACTCAGATGTATGCCATTATTTAGTAACTTCAATCCCCAGTGATTGGCAATAAATCAAACTTTTAAGGAGTAAGGGACCAAAAAATAAACTAAAAACCTGGATATTTTTAAGTGTTATATTTTGGATGTAAAATGCTTCCTGCAACACTATTAACATGTACCACAGCAAGCTTGAAACATTAGGTGGAGGAACTGTTTTACATCAAAAATATATAAAAGAAAATATAGTAATAAAAAATAAGTAAGTAAAACACAACAATTTTACAGACCGCCCATTCTCTAAACACAATAATGTCCTCCAGTGTGTTGTTGTGGAAACAATGGCCTTCCAGGGGTGGCACGCTTGGGCAGGCGTTATTTCCACAATAACACACACCCTGTTGGACATTATTACTTGCATAGATATGCACATTTTGTCTTGCTTTAAAATATTAACCATAATGTTTCCCCTGTTATTTTGGTTCCAGTTTTTAGTGATGCCCAAGCCTTCCATTTTTTTTTCATTTCCTGCTCATTTCTAATTTTTTTAAACCCCCAGATATCCTCGTGGCTGCTGTGTATCCCTGGCTTGTTATCCTACACTCCTCACTCCAGCCTCCTCTACCTATTTCTGTTTTGCTCACCGGCCCTGCCTTCCTGGACTTTCCAAGACCTATCAAAAGACACCAATCCCACCTTGTTTTTGCCACATTTCCTTACAGAAAAAGGTCACGACTTCTCTCAGAAGAGACCTCAAAGGAATTAAAGAAACACTCCAGCCTCCTCTACCTATTTCTGTTTTGCTCACCGGCCCTGCCTTCCTGGACATTCCAAGACCTATCAAAAGACACCAATCCCACCTTGTTTTTGCCACATTTCCTTACAGAAAAAGGTCACGACTTCTCTCAGAAGAGACCTCAAAGGAATTAAAGAAACACTCCAGCCTCCTCTACCTATTTCTGTTTTGCTCACCGGCCCTGCCTTCCTGGACATTCCAAGACCTATCAAAAGACACCAATCCCACCTTGTTTTTGCCACATTTCCTTACAGAAAAAGGTCATGACTTCTCTCAGAAGAGACCTCAAAGGAATTAAAGAAAGTATGTTATATGAAGATGCACCTTAATTTCATAAGTGATACTGCTGTACTTCTGTACTAGTTGCTAGTGTAGGATCCTGACCAGAATAGCCAGCAGCCATACCCTTCTTACTGACAACCCCCTCCATACCTGCCTTATCACTGCTGCCTATTTCCCTATTTTTGAGCCTTTTTTCTGCCCTACACCCTTCTACCTCCCTTAATCGCTCCACTCTCTACTGTTACAGGATTGCCCACTAGATGGCAGTCTTCAACCACCATTACTCTCCTTTCTCTCTCTTCTTCTCACTCACCTCTTAATAATATCTATTCTTACTGTTCTTCCTTAACTGCTAGTTAACAATTCTACCTACCTCTATCACTCAAATCCTTTCCCTAATAACACCCTTCTAAGCATCCCTCTAACCACCCTGCTTACCTTCCTCCATACTTACCTTCACTATACTGATTGTTTTTTCTCACTGCCCTGCTGCCTTCTTTCCTTGGGTCTACCCGCTCCGCTCCCCTACCCTACCCCCAAATCCCACCCACCTCACTACCTCTAGATTTATACCCACATAGCCACTCCTACTTCCTCTCCAACTACTAAACTCCACCCCTTCCTCTTCCTATCCCCTCCCCAACCCACCTTCCTCTCACCACATATCTCCCCTCCTCCTTACTCAGTACCATATATTGCTTAGCAAAGCCACAACATGCTTGCAAAATATTCATCCTTCTCAATTCAACTATTACTTCTTCTAAACCTAACCTACATCTACTACCTTACCCAGCCTAACCCCATAACTCACAACCCACTCTTACACACAACCTGCTCACTCCATACATCTCACTCATGTATCTCAATATCTCCTGCACTATATCCCATCAACCACATTCTATGTTTTCATTACAAACTAATCTCTCCTTATAAAACCTCAACACCCACTCTACCCTCCATATCCCTCACAAATCTTACATCACACATCATTCAAACAAAACAATCCAAACACCTCTACTACATAATCCAACTTCTAACAACCATACTCTTATCTGGAGATATACACCCTAACCCTGGCCCAAACACCTCCTCCTCTACATCTAAATCCATCCTACTAGCATCTCTTCACGCCCAAAGCTTAGCTAACAAAATACCAAACCTACATGCCTGGCTACTCCACAACAAACCAGACATCTTAGCCATATCTGTAACCTGGTTAAAACCTCATGTAAAAGATGCAGAAATAGTACCACCTAATTACTCCATCATCAGAACTGACAGAGCCCAATTCAACTCTTTTTTTCATAAACTCTATTTCCAAACTAACCTCTTCCTTCTCTAACAATAATCCACCCCCTACTTCAACTTCTCCTCTCCCACCACCCCCTCCATCTTCATCCTCTCATTCCTCATCCTCTCAACCCCCTCCATTCTCCATTAAACCTATCCCTACTTCTGCCATAAAAAACTCCTGCAGAAACTAAAACCATGCACCAATGCCTCTGATAATATTCCCTCATACTTCCTCAGCATAGCTGCCGAAGCCATTGCCCTCTCAATCAGTATCCTAATCAACCGCTCCATTCAAGAAGGTCTTGTTCCACAACACTGGAAAAAGGCTTTCATCATTCCCCTGCACAAAGGAGGCAACAATACTAATATTACTAACTTCTGGCCCATCGCCATCCTCTCTCCCATTTCAAAAATCCTAGAGAAATGTATCCATCTTCAACTCCTTCCCTATCTCTTAGACAACAACCTTCTAACTCCTACCCAACACGGATTCAGACCCAGTCATAGCAACTATGACTGCCCTCCTGTCCTTCCTTGCAACTGTGAATAAAGCTAGAGATTCTGGCTTCACTGTATCTACCATCCTGCTTGATCTCTCTAAAGCCTTTGACACTATCTCTCATAACCTACTCCTTACTAAACTATCTAACCTAAACCTATCACCTTCATCTCTCAATTGGTTCACCAGCTATCTCTCCAACAGGCAACAAGCTGTCAGGTGGAAAAAAAGCCACCTCCTCCTTTCTCAGCACCCCCACAGGTGTCCCACAGAGTTCTATATTGGGCCCCCTCCTCTTCAATATATTCATCAATGATTTTTCCTCTCAATTCCTTATGCTAACATTATTCAATATGCAGATGATTCTACAATCATCTGTGCTGCCTCATCCATCCCAACTCTCTTAAAGCTGACTCAAGATGCCTTCTCTTCCACAGAACAGTGGATGAAAGACAATCAGTTAGCACTCAATACAGCTAAAACAAAACTTATGATATTTACCCCCACTAAAACCAATTCCTTTGATAGAAAACTATTCTCCATCACCAGCCAAAATAATGCACCTCTTGAAATGGTATCTGAAACCAAACTACCAGGAGTCCAAATCGATGACGAGCTTACATTCAATTCCCATCTACTACTAAACATAAAAAAACACCAGAAACTTGGCATGCTCTATAGACACAATCGATACCTCACTTCAGCTACTAAGCTCACTCTCTCCACTACATTTCTCTTACCATCCCTTCTTTATGGTGCCCCTCTCTTAAGGAACCTACAATCATCTCTCAAAACAAAACTGTCCTCTTGTTCTTATAAAATAGCCAGATTCGCCACTAGCAACAAATCATCAACCCATCACTGTGCACCTCTCCACAAACTAAATTGGCTAGAGCTTCCCAACTACCTCTCCTATACTCAGCTCACCTATGCACACAAACTCATTTTTCAGCCATCCCTCTGTCCCTCCCTCTCCACTACCTTTAAAATGCACCACGCACAGACTACTCAGATCTACCAATCAAAACCTAATAGAAATTTACAGACCCCTTCGTCCCCCCAGGACAAAACCTCCTGTAATTTTCCCTAGCACGTTTATGGAACTCCCTCCCTCCCTCCATTCGTACCATCACTAGCCTCCCATCCTTTAAAAAATCACTCCACTCACATCTAACATCCAAATGGGAATGCTCCTGCTCTCACCCCTCATAACCTATTCTCCACTTCCTACAGTCTTCCATCTCTTTAATTCCAAATAGCAAATTCACATTTGCATCTAGTAAACAAATTCTTATTTCCATCTAGCAATTTCTAAGCCTACTGCATCTAACTACTATTTTTAATCATACTAGAGCAATGCTCTCCTGTTTCATTTTTTGATTGTAACCTCAGTATTTTTGTTCCGTCTTATAACCAGAAAATGTTAAAATGTAAATCACTGTAATCTTTGTATAATCTGTGTTTGGAGCTTTTCTCCCCAGGACTCCATTGAAAACGGGTTCTTTTGGCCCAATGGACTATCCTGGTTAAACAACTGCAAATAAATAAATAAATAAAATAAAATTCTAATATTGAGAGCTTCTAGTCCTTTCCTAGTGTCTTGTCCTGCTGACATAGCATCAGGATTTATTTGTATATCACATTCTCTTGTCAGACTTCTACACCTGTAAACAAGTCATCATAGCTGTCAGTGATGTCATTACCGGATTCAGAATGTTTCTTCAAATGCATTACTGTAGTGGTATCCAGCAGAGAAGTATGTAGGGGACATGGAAATCAAGATGGTTGGCTTGACAAACAGGTTATAGATCAGTGAATGTGAGGTAACACAGGCAGTCCTGAGGTGCATTTATCAGGAAACGTTAATAGATGATAACTGGCAGAAATTAAGTGCATTGAATGAGAAACAGGAAAATTTGGAGGATCTTTCCCATTGTAATTATGTCTGGATTTGTGGCTTACTTGAAGACTCTGAAGGATTGAGATGCTACTGTTTATTGAGCAGCTGATCGGGTTTATTAATAGATGTCTGAAAGTAGTAGTTATTATTTTGAGAGAGCACAGAGTAGGTAATGCCACCAAACTTGCAGTATAAAATCACAAACAGCTAATTTATAAAGTGCACATCTTTTTGCCACAAGTTGTCTAATTATGAAGGCATTCAAAAAAAAAAAGGACTTGATACTGATGAAAGTCAGACTGCGTGTAGTAGAGGACTTGTCTCCTGATATGAATGACTCTAATATGGCATGTAGGGCAGATGAGGCACAAGCTGAGTTAACTTATCCAGCGTACTTTCAGATTGATTATAGAAGTGAAATCACTTACTTTTTCACTTCAGAATGGGATGAACATATAACCTGGAACCCATCCCAGCTAAAGGTTTTAATGCAGAGCAGCACTTCTGGAGCTGATCATTGTAACGGGAGTGCCCTCACTGCCAGAAGAGCTGTTGCAACTAATGTTGGGATAAATGGCTGTTTTTTGAGTCCTCTTTAACAAAAGCATGTATAATCAGGGCCTACCTAAAGTAATCGGTGTCTGGGGCGAGTGGTACCAGGGAAGCGGTTTCACTAGAAACTACATAGCAAGGTCCCATCAATAGTTTTTATCAATTAGACAGCAATAAGTAAAACAGATTGACACTCAATTCCACTAAGGGTAGAAGGTGTCAGTAGGCTGATTTAAACTTTGAAGGTTGAACAAGATCTGACACCAAAGGAGAATCAAAGTGTTGGAAGACTGGAAAGTGGAGATGGGGAAACCAGTATCAGTTATGTACAGAAAGAATGGTCTGTCAGCACTTCTGGTTCCAGATCTGTATCAGTAGGGTACAAGCTGTCCTGGTGTTGGACTTTGTAATAGTTTTGTGTTTGTCTTCATGAAGGTGAATCAGACCAGAGTTCTAACCCTTTGGCTCTCTATTTATTTTGATATGTACTTACTACTGATTCTGTATTAGTCCATTAAACTCTCTCATTTACTTATTTTTGTGCGTTCCATATGTGTGTGGACTGGGTGTTTTAATGGCAGGTTTATTCCTGCATTTGGCTGATTAGGAAGACAATGTTGACATCATGTCAGATTTGCACTGTTGTTGCAGTTGCAATTGCAGTAGGAGACTTGTAGGTAGAGCAGTAGAAAGATGGACACAAGTCTGAGAAATATCTAGAAAGAGTGGTTTCATCCTGAAGGAAACATTTTTCAGTCTTTTTGCTCCTCTGCTTCATCTTTACAGCGTCTACACCAGTGCTTCACATACATTGTTGGGCTTCCCAGCCTCTCCCTTCACCCCCCAGGACTTACTCCATTATGGGCTTGGGCTGGTGTGGCTTAAAGGTTCATCCTGGCGAGGGAGGGTCTTGCTGTCTAACTTCAGCTGAAGTTTTTTTCTTTAATGACCAACCCATTACTCTCTTCTTCCACCCCCATCTGTGCGGTTAAATGGTGTTATCCATAGGGCGGGTATTTAGTTGGTACATAGAACATATTGCCCCACATCAGTGGCAGCTCAACCTGGTCCACCATCCTGCCCATCTGTGGACAATAGCCTGCTATAGAGATATCCCCAGCCACCACTAAGGATCATACCAGGAACTGTGTACATATCCTCCCACCACTCCCTGCCAGCATCTTAAGCATCCAAACTGCTAATCCAACCACACTCCCTGCCAGCATCTTAAGCACCCAAACTGCTAATCCAACCCAAGTCACCTGAGCTGCTGTTAGGGCTTTATCCCTCTATGCTACTATGTTGGTTAGACTGAAGAGTTCCTAATGATGCTAATTGTTAATAAATGTGAACATTAAGTTCTTTGCAATTTTGATTTGATTATGGTGCTGTTGTTTTTAATGTTGGCTTCTTGCTGCTTTAGTTAGCTGAAACACACTCTCAAGTTGACATTAACTTGCACTTATCAAGTGTTCAGTATATTCCTATGCTTCTATCTGAGGGTGAGGTGGAGGATGCTGACTGCAAGTGGTGGCCATTGGAACTTAACTGTTGTTACATTTGAAGCCTGCTTTTCAGCAAGTGTTTGTGAAGTAATCTGGAACTTTTTGACTTATTTTTGTTTTTATTATTTAGTTAGTGCCAAATTAGCCTCAGTGCCATTTGCTGAGTATTTTTTTTTCCTTTGTGATTGCTTTACTGAATTTGTTTCAGTGAATCGTTGCAATGTTTTCATTATGGTTGGGCTAATGTGTTGTAGAGCTATGGTCATCATTCTCACTGCTGCAGTAATCTTTGGCTGTTTGAGTTGTATGCTACTTAGATACAGTAAATGGCCAGCTTCACAAAGCTCTGGCTTCCTCCCACACCTGTACTTCAACTGCTGATTGGCTAGCCCTTTTAAGGGAAATCTGCAGTCAGAGTGTAGGCACCTTCAGTACTTGCTTGCCACCTCTAGAGGAAGTAGCTTTGAGACTTCACAGGAGAAGCAGCCAGGTTCAAGGTCCATTTCTAGCAGATATGTCCCCATAGGGCAACCTTCCACACAGAAATTGTCTCCCTGTTAAGAAAATATTAATGTATTTTTTCTGACTAAAAGCAGTATTTCCCCTTTAAGAAAACCACTATTTTCTACTATGTCAGACATTTCCTGTCAGCTATTTTTAGAATGGGGCTTATATCTTGAGTATTGGGAAGCTAATTTGGTGTTGAAATACTGCTTTTGAGAACTTTTATTTGTATATGTAAGTTTTAAGGGTCTGGAAGTACTTTACATGGAAGGCAATATTTTCCATGTTTAATGGTTGTGTACACTTTGTGACAACTTGCTTCAGTTTTTTTTTTGTTAGTGTACTTTAGAACATAGAGTTTGAGTTCTGACAGGGATTTTTATGTACTACTTGTGATTTACTTTTGAAAGGTGACTGTGAAGGGAAGAGTTCATATGTGTGCTGCTTGAGAGCACTTGTCTGACACCTTACCTTCTGACTGATTCTTCCCAACAGTGCTTACCAGCAATCAGGCTTCTTCCTCAACTCTAGCAGGCTCTTTTCCTGCAGTATCTAAAAAGAAAAAGCAGCACAATAAAAAGCACTGCCATCACAGCTGGCTCAGACAGTGCCTCTGCCGCTGGTGGGTGACTCTGTTGTAGCTGACTGTTCCTCAAACAACTGACTTATGGCTCCTGGTTCCTCTGGTGTAGCCTCCTCTGCCACCATGGACTGGTGGTTAGCCATATCCTCTGCAGCTCTTCCACTGTAAATCTGGGCATGTGAGAACCATCCTTTTTGGATCTGGGATATACTTTTGGATGTTTTTCTTGATGTGATCAGGAGAAAGAGACCTCTTACTGGGGTAAAATACCATACTCCAGTCAATCTTCATCCAGAGATGTCCATACAGAGAAAAAGCAAAGAGTGGATGCAGCTACTGCAGCAGTGAGGAATTTGAACATTTGCTATTATGGTAAGTGCAGCTTACACAACTGCACTTTTTGGGAGGTTACAGATGCATGTAATATAGCTGTCACTTGAAAAATGTATGCTTTTAAACAGTCTTTATAATAGAGTGTAATAGATTGTGGAATTTTCACATTGTTTTATGACAGATATGGTTCTTTTTAATTTTCAACTTCTTTATGTAAGATTGCATGCTTGCTTTGTGTTCATGTGTTTGATTAGCATGACTAACTCCTGAAGTCAAATGGAAAGTGTGCTTATCAAGCATTTATTTAGTTTAGCAGTCACTGTTCCAAAATTATTGGATAACCAGACAGTTGCAACTTTGATCTCACTTTGCTTATTTTGTATAAATATTTTTAGTTTCACTGTTTACATTTTTTTGTCATGTTTTGGATGCTTTTTGCAGATAGAGGTGTACTAAATGACAAGGTTTAACAGATTTGTTGCTGTTTAATTATAGCCTTTTAGTACTTTGTCCTCTGTCCTCTTAAAATAATTTAAAGGTATGAGGTAAATCTTAAAATGTTTGATCCGTAGATTGTTTTATTGGGAAATTTGTTGAGGTGGGGGAGAGCAAGGGTATTAAGTAGCAAGCAGCTAAGGTTTGAGAAGTTGTAGATTACTGGTAATATTTAAAACTGCTCTGTTTCTTGACTCATGGAAGGCTGAGCTGTTCACTCATGAACTAAGCTTACTGTGGAGAAGAAACTTTACGATAGTTTCATTTAAATCAGTGCGATGAGGATTCAGGGGGGGTCTTTGCAGTTGCATAGATGGTTATCATAGAGGTGTGATTTAAGGAGGTCTTTAAATGTGGTTATGCGATTTTGTAACCTGAGGTCAGCAGGGAGGGTGTTTCATGCATTTGCGACCTCATGGGAGAATAGGGCTTCTCCAGAGGTGTTCTTGCATGGATTGACTTCAATCAGGGCTTTGTTACTGGATCGTAGTTCCCTGTTGGAGTTGTTGAAATTTAACATGCCAGCTAGAGCAGGGTTCTCTCAGATTGGTATAGAATTTGATGAGCTATGATGAGTTGGTGGTAGCGTAGTAAGTTTGGAAATTCTAACTAGTGTAGGGATTGACAGTGGTGGGAGTGTGATTTAGCATTGGCTGTGAACCTAGCTATTTTGTTGTAGCATGTGGAGAGTTTGTTCAGGTTGCTTTTATTAATGTTGGTTAGAACTGGGGAGGCATAAAGTAATGTTGATAATAGATGAGTTCTGGCTATGGTAGTTCTAGACTTGGGGGTTAGGAACTGTATGCTACGATAGAGGCATCCTAGCCTTTTATGGACTTTAGAGATAGTTTGGGATATGTGCTTATTGTATTTAAGTTGTTGATCAATAGTGACACCTAGTAGTTTGGCCTCAGCTACTGGGGTGATGAGGGTGCTATTGACTGAGAGGATGGTGAAGGTGGGGTCACTGTGCTTAATTGGGTGGAATAGCATTAACTGTGTTTTTTTTGGGTTTAGTATCAGTTGGTAGATGTATAGCCAGTTCTCTATCTCAGTGAAGGATTATTGGGCTTTACTTTGCAGAAGATGAATGTTGGATACCGAGCAGATTAAGGTTGTATCATCTGCATACTGGACAATATGGGCTTTAGTGGTTGCTAAGTGGAGATTGTTTGTAAATATGTTAAAGAGAAGGGGCCTAGGATTGAGCTTTGGGGGACACCGCATGTGACGGGGAGTGGGGGGGATAGGGAGTTGACCCATTTGACAGATTGTGAACGGTTGCTTAGGTAACTGTTGAACCAGTGGGTTATTAAGGCTGAGTCTGGAGAGGCAGGTAAGGAGTTTGTTATGGGAAACTTCACATCCCGACCCCAACCCCTGCCCAGAAAACCACAGTGAAAAACTTCTCTAAAGCAAATTTCACACTCCTCAAAACTGAGGTGGAATCCTTCAAAGCCCCCGGGCCTGTGGAAAATATGGCCCAGACAGCAGAATCCTTTATAAACGCATTCTATGAATACCTTCAGGAATGCATGGATCATGCGATCCCAAATAAAACCAAGACCCAATCCTCCAAAGGCAGATGTCCTGTCTGGTGGACCCCAGCCATAAACAAACTATACAATAGAAGGAGGAAGCTACTAAATGATAGAGCAAAATCCCAAAAAGGGAAGGCATCACTGATCAGTATTAGCAAAAAACTACGGGCACACATAAAATTGTCTAAGGCCAGCTTCGAGAGAAAAATTGCACAGGACACTAAGGATAATCACAAGGCTTTCTTTAGTTATGTTAGGAACCTGGGTGGTAATTCCCAGATATGCTCAGAATTAGTCTAAAATGACAAAAAATACACCGAACCCACAGACATTGCCAACATCCTAGCTGACAGGTTCAGCACAAACTTCTCCCCTCCCCACCAAAAGGGCAAATATCTATCCCAGCAGAGTGCTGCCCCCCTGACATCTCAGATGCTCAGGTAAGAGCCGCCCTCTCCAAAGCAAAAAACACAGCATCAATGGGACCAGATGGTGTCCCGGGCTGCGTCCTACATGAACTCTAAGAAGAGCTAAACCCAAACATAAAACTACTGTTCAGTCTCAGCCTTACTACAGAATATGTGCCCAAAGAGTGGCGTATAGCAACAGTGGTCCCTCTCCATAAAGGTGGTGCCTCAACGGATCCTGGAAACTATCGCCCCATAAGCCTGACTAGCTTGGTCTGCAAAGCTATGGAAAGGATCATCATGGACCTCATAAATAAAGATATTGGGGACCTACAAACACTGGATCCTACCCAGTTCGGCTTTGTTAAGGGCAGATCCTGCCTCTTAAACCTGGTTGATTTCTTTGAAACAGTCACCAAGGCCATTGACAAGGGAAGGTGGTCCACACAGCCTACCTGGACCTCGCAAAAGCCTTCGATACAATACCCCACTCGGGCATTATAGATAAGCTCACCAGCTTAAATATAAACCCCTATGTCACTAGATGGATTGCAAACTGGCTCAAGGACAGAACCCACATGGTTAGAATTGCTGGAGCCATGTCAGACTCCAAACCAGTTACAAGTGGTGTCCCACAAGGCTCAGTCCTGGGACCTCTCTTGTTCGGTATATATTTCGGAGGTACAGGCCAACACGGAAGGACTGTGGCTGACCAAGTTCGCAGATGACTGCAAACTGGGCGCCATAATCGACTCTCCAGCCGACACAAGCATCCTCCAAAAGGGCCTCATAGAAACAGACAACTGGTGCCAGAGCCATGGCCTCAAGCTAAATGCCAAAAGTGTATAGTCATCCCTTTGGCATAAACAAAGTGCCCACAAATTACCACATAGGTGGTAATCCATTAAGTCACGGAAGAAGTAATTAGGGACCTGGGGACCCAAGTTGATAGCAATCTCTCATTTGACAACCACGTGGCCAAAGTGGTTAGAAAACATTTTATATAGCCCACCTAATCATGAAGGGATTCACATCTAGATCAGGGAGGTCATCGTGCCTCTTTACTCATCCCTCATCAGGCCCATAATTGAGTACAATGCCCTTTTGGGATGTACCTTACCAGACACCTGCAGCAACTGGAAAGACCCCAAAAGTACCTCACCAAGAGGATCAAAGGGCTCAAACAGATGCCATATGCTGCCCGGTTAAAGAAACTCCAGCTCTACTCAGTGGCATACCGCCTGTTCAGAGGTGATCTGTGCCTGACGTATAAAGCCATGTCCAACCCGAATTAATGGACATGCTGCACCTCAGAAAATCCAAATCCCATCGAGCTACGCTCGAGAGACTTGAACCTCAGCACTGAAATAAATAGGACATGCTGGAGGGACAGATTCATAACCCAGAGGCTCCCTTCACTCTGGAATAAAATCCCAGTCCAGGTTAGGCAGAGTCCCTCATTGACTCTCTTCAAGAGGAATCTTGATGAGTGGATGGGAGATCGTAGGTTTACCCCGAGTATCACTTCTGTGTCACTGTTAGACAGAGGCACAGTATACTAACCTCGAAAAAGGGCATAGCAAAATAAATTTAAAATGGGTGGCGAAAGCCAAACACATTCTGGCTAGGCTTATAAATGCCCTAGGGCCTAGTATGAACCTATGAACCTATAAACTATGTTGAAAGCCTTGGATAAGTCTAGGAAGGTGCCAGAGACCACTTTCCCTTGGTTCCTGTATGAGTTTATGGTATTGGAGAAGTTAACTAGAGCAGTGTTGGTGCCATGGAATAGTCTGAATCCATGTTGGGTTTTACATAGTAGGTTGTTGGTTAGTAGGTGGGTAAGGAGTTGGTAGTGGATACATCTTTCTAGAATCATTGATATGGGTTATAGGATTGCAATGGGACAGTCGTTGGAGAGACCAGTAGAGTGGCCACCCTTGTGGAGGGGGATGATACAGTATATGAGGTTTTCCACAAGGATGGAATTGTGCACATGGAAACAGATCTATTAATAAGGAGGGAAATGGGGTAGGCAATGGCCTTGGATGCTGTTTCGAGATATTTGGCTGGTAGATTGTCGGCAGCGAGAGTGGCTAGTTTGAGTTTTGCTAAGAGTTTTTGAATGGTTGATGTTGGTACTGGTTTAAGTGAGAAGGGGGTGGAGTTAATTTGGCATTTTTGGGGACTGTGGTTGTGTTGTGGGTGATATATCATTCACGAGTTTCAGTACAGAAGAGGTAAAATAGTTATTGATGTTTAAGGATATGTCAAGGTCTCTACCTTCAATGTTTGCTGGTGCTGTAGTGGCTTTTCCGGGCTGGAGGATGTTGTTCACTGCAGCCCAGAATTTTTGTGGGTTGTTACTATGTTTCCTTTGTAAGGAAATGTAGTGATTTTGTTCGTCCATCTTGACCTGCTTCTTTACTTTATTTCTAAATTCAGAAAAGTTTTGCCTAGTTTCGGGTGTTTTGTATTGTTGCCAAGTTTTCCAAGCTTTGTCCCTATCCTTAAGTAAGATCTTCGTGGTTTTCTCTAGCCAGTACAAATTTCTGTTAGCCTTATCCCATTTAGTTACCTTTCCCTGCCATGTTATTTGATTCCTGTACCTTGTTTCCTGTGCTAACATTCTGTAATAAATCAATCTCCCTCTTGTCTGTTTTCTGTGCTCCAACTAACGGTTATCCATCCATCTATCCTCAACCCCTTTTTCCCCATTTTACACATGGGGTCGGGGTGTCACTTCCGCAGTGAAAATCATCTTGAGCCAAGGTTAACAGCACTTGGTGGATAGCTCTGTCACATTAGTTCATTTACTCCACTCACTCATGCACACACTCTCATCTATGGCCAATTTAGAGTGTCCAATCCACCTACTGCATTTATTTGGAATGTGGGAGGAAACCCAGATGACCGCAGGGAGGACATGCAGATTCTGCACAGAAGGCACCCTGGCCGAGAATCAAACTGGAGAACCGCTTGCTTTGAGGTGACAACAATAACCGCTGTACCACCACGGCCACCCCAACTTGCAGTTATCCCTATTCTTAAAATCTTCTTTCTCTTTTCCTGTGCTGGTTTAATTCTTAGAAAACTTTCTGCTACTTTGACTAATATTCTATATGGTTATTCTTATTTTCCTTACCATCTTACATCCAAAATCTACTCTCTCTATTTCTTTCCCCTCCCCCAAAGTTTTAACATCATTCCTTTCAAATTTGATTTCTAACCTTCTTCCTGAGTTAGCTCTGAAGTATCCCTTCAAATCAGGTAATTTTAAACTACCATGTTCTATGGGAAGACTCGACTTATCCCACTTAACTCTTGCCCTCTTCCCCTCTCAAATAATTTAACTCTTTATTAATTATCCACAACTTCTCTGATTGATAAATGTGTACCCATCCTGTATATATGACTAAGGGAACTCATTTATTTTCACTGCTTATATCTTACTATCCATATCCACAATCAAGAGTTTCTTCCTTCTCAATTTTTGTTTCATTTTTTATTTATCGCTTCCCACATGTCCTTAGCTGCCATAACATAAACTCTTTCAGTCCATGTACCTAAATTAAATACCCAGTTTTATTATGTGCCTGTGAGTAAATGTGTTGTTATATTACTTTATGTCTGGGCACATGGTTTACTGCTGTAACCTTATTTTGCCATTGTTTATTTTATGTTCCAAAAAGATTTGAAACTGGATCAAAATGCTCCACAGCACCAAAATGTTATTTTCTGGGTTTATCAATTACAAAGTAATATATTCTGTAAAGTTAACTTTTCTTGATTAGCATATCAGTTGTATGCTTACATTTGTGAGTCCCTTATATGCTTTGCTGACTGCTCTAAATATTAAGCAAATAACAAAGGAAAAAGGGTACTTCCATGCTTGGTTCCTCTATTTGAGTTAGTCAGGGTATGTGGTTAGAATATGAGTGTATTAAAGGTTTGTAGGTTCATAGTAGATTATTAGGCTAACTGCTTAAGAGCCTTTACAAGCCTAGCCAATATAAACCAATTTTACTCAGCATATAGCCCCTAGGGACAAGAGGATGGCATGGATTTTGCCTAGGCCTTGAGTATTGTACAGATTGCCTCTGTCCATAATGGTGTAAATTTGTGATTCCTTATCCAGTGATCCAAACTGCAGGTGAAGAAGGTCAGGGAAGGGCCCTGCTTAATGTGAATAGAAAGCCTGTTCCAAAAAAGGGACAATCTCTGAGACATATCTATCTCTCCAGCATGTTTTGTTTGAGTTGCTGACTAAGTTTAGATCCCTAGATTGGATGACCCCTATGCTGTTTGACTTGCAGATGTGTAGCAGCTCCATCAGGGTTTGATTTGTGAGTGCCTTGTAGATCAGGCAAAGGTCACACATTAAAAGTTGGTAGTAGACAGTAAAGAGAGAGGGCTTTTAGGATATGCATAGGACATGTTGTTTACATCCTGTGTTTTCTTTCTGAGCAAGTACCTAGTCAAGTACATGCCAACTGGCACATTATACTCAGTTATTGGCCTAATGAGGACCGAGCACAGTGAGACTATAATTTCCTTGGATCTGGATGCCATACCTTTACTTATAATTTGTGCCACATAGGACTTCCTCACCACTGTGAATACATGGCAGTCAAAGTTCAGCCTACCTATTTATTTGTGCATCTAAATCTCTCATCTCTGAGTCTACTGTTAGGGGTGTGCTATTGATGTTGGAATTTGCAGGGGTATTTGACTTCCCAAAGGGTATGATAATGTACTTTCTTGCATGTAGTTTTAGACCATGGTTCTGTCACCAATCATTTGTCTGATATAGATCCTCCTGAAGGATATCTGTATTATTGGGGGATTCAATGATTGTCCCCAGCTTGCAGTTGTTGGCAAAGATGGTCATCCATAGGATCATAGGAGGTTACTAGTCTAATGGCCCTGGGGCCCTTACAAACCTAGCCAAGAGTTTATCCCCAAAAAGAAACCTCAGTCAACATCTGTCATCCAGACATTTAAACATTAGCCTTGACTTCGAAGAAGTATATTTCAAACATAAGTGGACTCAGCACTGAGCCCTGTGGCACACCACTACTAACGGACATACCTGAAAAATGTCTTATGGTTATCCTTAGCTTTGGAGGCTATTTTTTACCTTAAAATCTGCTTTCAGAGACTTGACTAGTTCCCTGATTCTCTTGTTTAGACTAATGAGGGACTTTTTGCTCTGTTGTATACATTCCCTCTTACTTCTCAACAGGACTTTCTTTATTTTCTTGTACAACCTTTTAATACCAGGGGTCCACCTGGCTGGCTTGCTTTTCAGTTTGATCTGGGTTTATTTCAGTCTGGTACTGACATTTCTATGCAGTTGTTTATATTGTTATACAAGGCTTTTGTGTGTACAGAGGCATGTAGGGCTTTTGCAGCACTTAAACATAGTTATGAGCATCAGATCTAGGAAATTTGTTCCCCTAGTGGGAGTGCAGCCTAGCTGCACCAGGACATTTAAATTTACAAAGTCAAGAAATCTTTGGGTATGCATGTTAGTGGTCTTGTATGCCTTCCAGTTAATGGAGGGTAGTTAAAATCACCCATGAGTATGATAATGGGCTGGATGGTGAGTGATTCTAGTAACTTCAGGTGTGATGTATAGGTTTCCTGGTTCAAGGTGGGGGGACCTGTAGCTAGCAAGAATATGGTAATGGATTTTTCCCATGGTTAGTGGGACATAGAGTAGCTCAAGCCTGTTATATTATTTGACTAGCCTTGAGGTGTGCTTGTCCTTTAAGTAGATAGATACACTTCTGCCTTTTGCTCTTTCATGTTCAGTGGGTGGTCTGAACTTATGAAAGACATTATAGCTATACACTGCCGGAGTGCTTTCCGTGGCATTGAACCAGGTTTCAGTAACTGCACAGACATCAGCATTCTCCAGGGTGAAGAGAGCTTCCAGGGAATGCAGTTTCTTGTTGAGACTCCTAGGACTGAGCAGTAACACTTTTAGCTTGTCCTGAGTAGCTTTTTTGTATTGGAAGTTTTATCTATTTGTCAATGCCTAAGAAAGGCACTATAAGGGGTAGATAATGTTGCGGCCAATATCTGATAGCCAGCATAGAGATGACAGGTGAAGAGCATCCCTGGCAAAGCAGCTTGGCCTGTCACCCATGTCCTCCCAGGCTGAAAAGTACTAGACCCCTTTGGAATGACACTGGTAGCTAAGCCAATTGTTAAAATTGATCATTTTGTGCTGGTATTATGGTGTCATCCTTGGAAATGGTGGAATGCTGCTCAGTGCTAGGCTCATACCTGTCTGTGACACGTATTCTGAGAGCTCAATCATAGTCTGTCTTCATATAGTCCAAGGAGGTGTCTTGGGTCATTCACACCCACATGGACTATGACTGAGTCATTCTGGTACTTATGGGGTCATGTGACCTGAGTGCTTTCATGATCTGGCGAATCTCGGCCCCTGACAGGCAACTAACTGTAACCTTCCCCTTATCCAGCTTGGTAAGAAGGACATCATTGTGTCTCACAGTGGAGTCTCCTGTGACCAGAATATTCGGTTGTGCAGTGTTTCACCTTATGGGCTGGGTAGTTGAGACACACTGAGATGTGGCTGTATGTGTTGTGATGGGAATTGTCTTGTTTGTGTATATACAGAGTTTCTGAGGAATATGCCTGAGAGGCCTTTCAGGTTTGGGTAAGCTACATGTGAACACCTCCACATATGTGGGTCTATATGTGTGGGAATTTGTGGGTGTGGACAGTGATATGTGTGAATCACTGAGAACCTGTTTGTTGCTTTTTGTGTCTGAATGTGAGAGTCTAGCCTCCAGTATCAATGTGTAACTACATTTCTCACATGCAATATTTGTCTGTCTGAAAATTAAGTGTTTCAGTGTACATAAGGTAATTGTTACATTACCTCAGGATGCCCATGTCCACCAAGTTGGATGCAGAGATAGCAGGAAAGTGCCCATCCATGGTTGCAGGTCCTAATGTGTACTTCAAGAGACAGGAGTGGAGGATGTTTGTAACCCGATGAGGGAAGGATGCTTACTTGGTGTAATCTGCAGTTAACCCTAACCAGCGATGCTGCCCAGTGCCCAAACCAGGTGATGTATGAGCAGCAATAGTCCTGGGTGCTATGATTAAGTAAGGTAGACCTAAATAGTCCTAACTGAATGGGTAAATACTGCTCCCCATGCAAACTAGTTGCCCTGTGAGTAAAGTGAGACTGAGGTAAAGTTCCGAGGTGGTTTTTATAAGGAAATTTCAACTTCTGGTGATTGCATATGTATAGGGCACTAGTAACTGCCACTGCACGAAGAGCAACTTCTTACAAATGATCAGAAAAATACAAGATCTGAAGTAGGTACTTCATTTGTCAGCAACCTTTGGGTATCGGATCCGATCTCTGATCCGAGCCGGCAACTTGTTTTACAGCTATAAGATCCGAGCTCCTAGCTCCTCCCCTTACCCATAATCCCCTGCCAACCCTGACTGACCTCAGATCTAGTTTGCCGCGCTTAGTGAAAACAGCTAGATTCAGAGCTCCTAGTCAGTTCAGATAAGTCTTTCAGCTTATTGTGCTTAGTTTTTGTGTGGGTCGGTGTGTGTTTGGGGCCTTGTGTGAGTGAGTTTGCTTTTTTGTACTAGTGTAATATCAGAGGCCCCAAAACCGATCTTTTCTAAATGCACCGAGTGTGGCCATAAGCTTTCACTGGCGGATGGCCACACTCTGTGTGTTCGGTGCCTTGGGGTTGAACACCTCTCCTCAGGGTGTACTATCTGTGCGGCGTTCAACCCCAGGGCACTGAAAGAACGGAGGTCGAAGCTGATCCTGGCGGGACTTTTGCCCCCGGATTCGGCTTTGGCCTCCGGTGCTCCCGTGGCCTCACCCCAGTCCTCGGTGGTGGCCACTCCTGCCTCTCTCCCTCCAGCCGGGACTCAAACTGCCACTGAGGAAAGGGAGGTCAGGAGGGAGAAAAGGAGGGAGAAGCACCACAAGCGGTGGGCCGAGGCCTCCGCTTCGGCCCCCCCGGCTAAGCGGGCTTCTCCCTCCATGGCTTCCAAGTCTCCTCCTCCTCTGCTCCGGTCCCCATGCTTCTCACCAGGACCCGAGGAGGAGGAGACCCGATCTCCGTCGAGGTCATCGAGGCGGCACTCCCGGCCCACCTCGGTGGCCTCGTCGAGATCCACATATAGCCTGTTGGATGCAGACTTGGACCAGATGATGCAAAGGTTCATCCAGGCTCAGCTGCAGATGGGAGTGCTCCTGCCCCCCCCCCTTCGGGGGGGAGCTCAACACCTTTTTTTGCCCCGATAGCTCCTTCTCCGACCTGCTTCCCGGGTTCGGAGCGCCCGGAGCCTGGCAGCGTTGGAGCCGGGGGTGGGTCGGCGCCGACAGTACTTGGTACTTCGGCTTCGACCTTTCCCTCGAGTTTCTCGGGTCCATCCTTGTCGGATCTGAGCTCTCGGAGCCGTGGGCTGAGCTTCGGATCCGAGGGATTCACTGTGCCTTCGGCTCCATCCAGGTCAGAGCACACGGGTCCTTCGGATCCGATGGTCTCGGCCCCGGTTCCAATCCCTCCATCGGATCCGAGTGGGAGTCGGCTCTCGGATCCGAGAGAGAGCGACTCTCCCTCGGCCTTCGATGCGGTGGAGAGGGCTCTGTTGAGTGCGTCCGGACCCCCGGCCCTTGCCTCGGCCCAATCCTGCACTCCCTCTCGGCTGGGTCTGGCGTCCATCACCCGGCCACAGGGACAGCCTGCTTCAATGTCTCAGCTCGTTCCTCTGGAACAAGATGTTGCTGGTGAGACTTCCTCGGACAGCCCCCCCCGAGGATGTTCCTCATAAGCGTTGAGTCCTTAACAGAAGACACGGACTTGGATGAAGGGGAAGGCTCCCCAAGGTCACCTCCTGAGGATGTCTCCTTCGGAGACATCATGGAAATGCTCAGGATTAGGGGGGGTGGTCTGCCCCCAAGGCTTCCTCCAACGAGTCCGTGTTCCTGGAGGCATTCGAAACAGGCCCATCTACCTCTTGGGTGTCCCCTCCGGCCGACCCCCTGGTGGACCTTATTACCACCAGGGCGTGGAAAGAGCCGGACACTGTGGAGCCAGTTCCCAAACGCCCAGATAGGATTCTGAGCCCCCCTTCAGAGAGGTCCCACTGGAGCAATGGTCCCCCCGTAGATGCCATGTTGGTGGCGGTAGCCACCAAGAGGGAATTAGCTCAGGAGAGCCCATCGGTCCATCCACCGAGCAAAGAGTCCCGCTCGATGGATCGCCTAGGGAAGCGGGTCTTTATTTCAGCGACCTTCTCAGTAAGGTCCCTGAACTACATGGCACACATTATTAGGATGCAGCGAGACCTTATCAAAGGGTACGCTGGTTCCCCCCCGGAGTCCATGTCGGCGGAGGACAAACAGTAGTACTCCACTCGCATGGCCACTCTAAGATCTATATCGAATACCTCTATGCGGCTTTTGTCCCATGCCACAGAGGGAGCCGCTAGAGCCAGCGGAGCAGGCCTAGTCATGAGACGTCAGGCCTGGCTCCGACATTGTGACTTTGCGGAACCCTTCAAGGCGTCATTTGCGAATGCCCCCTTTGATGGTTCTGCCTTATTTGGCAAGACCGTTCGCGAGACTTTAGTCCAGAGCGAAAAGGACGGGAAGACATTGTCTGCCATCGGAGTCCGCTTCTCTGCTCCCCAGAGGTCCTTCTCCAAGAACCAAAAGGGACAGAAGAAGATGTGGTTCCGGAAATCGCAACATTGCCAGCCTGCTCCGGACAACCAGCCCTTCCGTGGCAGAGGAGGACAGGGAGGACGCCGCCCTAGAGGCAGAGGAGGCCCGAAGAATTTTGGGTCCAGAGAAACCTTCTCTAATCGGCCCACGCAGCAACCCTGAGGGGGTGCCCGACTGCTCCCCTCTGGAGGCAGTCGGGGGGCGTTTCTTGAGGCACTTGGCAGCTTGGGAGTCCATCACATCAGATCGCTGGGTGCTTCGTATCATATCCAGAGGTTACCAAATTCCCCTGTATTATGTCCCCAAACTCAGAAACCTCCCCGATGTACCACCCGATCAGAGGGAGGTAGCAGCTGCAGAGATTTAGCAGCTCCTAGAAAAAAGAGCCATCCAACCCGTCCCCCCAGACCAGCGTGGATCAGGTTTTTACTCCAGGTTCTTTCTGGTGCCAAAAAAGATGGGGGACTTAAGGCCAATTCTTGACCTCTCCTTTTTGAACCTGTCAGTAACCAAACAAAAATTCTGGATGGTCACTCTTCAATCCATCGTCCCCCTATTGCGGGAGAACGACTGGATGTGCTCAATAGACCTCAAGGATGCGTACTACCACATTCTGATGGACAGACGATCCAGGAGGTTCCTCCGCTTCCGGCTGGGAGCCAGTCACTACCATTTCAGGGTCCTTCTCTTTGGGCTCACCACAGCCCCCAGGGTGTTTACCAAAGTATTAGCAGTGATAGCAGCCCACCTGAGACTCCAGGGAATGCAGGTTTTTCCATACCTGGACGACTGGCTTCTGACCGCCCCGACAAGGCATCTACTTTGCTCAGCCAGGGACTACTTCCTCCAGCTTGCTCCCCAGCTGGGCATCACTATCAACAGGGACAAATCTTCTCTTGCTCCGACTCAGGTGATAGAGTTTATAGGGGCCAAGTTGGATACGAGAAACCTTCTAGCATTCCTGACTGCGGAACGACTACAAAACCTGAGGCTTCATGTGCGGGCCATCCTCCAATTAGAAGCTCCACCGGCGGACTTGGTCCTGAGGGCTCTAGGCTCCATGGCGGCGGCAATCACTCTTCTGCCATTGGCTCTTCTGAATATGAGGGTCCTGCAATGGACCCTTCAAGTCCAGTGGTCCTTTCTACATTACTCCCTAAGCCATCCTATTCCCCTCAGCAGGGCTTGCAGGAGGGCTCTGTTATGGTGGCTCCAATCTCCGGACCTCCATACGGGACGTCCCTTCTCCACACCACCTCCCCTCGCCACGGTGACTACGGACGCCTCTCGCCTCGGGTGGGGGGGGGGCATTGCTCAGGCAGGATGGTCCAAGGCACGTGGAACGACACAGAGACCTCTTTGCATATTAGTGTCCTGGAGATGAGGGCGGTGCTATTGGCGTTGCAAGCACTTCAGAACCTTCTTCCTGTAGGAACTATTGCGATACAGATGGACAACATGTCAGTCGTCTGGTACATCAACAAACAGGGGGGAACCAGGTCCTATCCTCTCTGTCGAGAGGCCATGAGAGTGTGGGAATGGGCAATCTCCACCAACCGCTTTCTTATTGCAACTCACATTCCGGGACGGTCCAACATACTGGCGGACAGGCTCAGCCGCACTATCCTTTCCCCATACGAGTGGTCTCTCAATCCCCAGGTAGCGAAGCGGATTTTTGCCGAGTGAGGGCAACCCTGTTGCAATCTCTTCACTTTTCCCTCAAATACGAAATGCAACAGTTACTTCGCTCTAATTCCCCCCTTCGGGGAATCCCCAAGAGACGCTCTGGTGCATGCTTGGCCTCCCGGTCTACTTTATGCTTACCTACCTCTACCTCTGATGCTGAAACTCATACAGAAAGCCAGTCGGTTGGGGAGCAGAATGATCCTCATTGCCCCATTCTGGCGTTGTCAAACGTGGTTCCCTTACCTGTGGTCTCACCTGGTAAATCCTCCTTGGATTCTGGATCCCCTACCGGATCTAATATCTCATCCCCTAGATCTCCCGATCCCGAACCTGGACAACCTCAAGTTGACAGCTTGGCTGCTCCAGTTCCACTCCTAGTCAGGACTCTTGTAATCTCTTCCCCAGTTAAAGCCATCCTAGTAGCAGCACACAAACCTTCCACTAGAAAGGTCTATCGCAGTAAGTGGAAGCGTTTCTCCATCTGGGCGGAGAATCATAACTTAGATCCCTTCACAGCACCGTTGCCGACTGTGTTGGATTTCCTTACAGGTCTATTTCATCAGGGGGCTAGCTGCTCTACGGTCAAGGTTCAACTGGCAGCTATTTCTCATTACCATGTGGGACATGAGTCAGGTCCTTTGATTACGGCAAAATTGTGTAAAACCTTTCTCAAGGGTACCTTCCTGCTCAGACCTCCTGTCAAGGAAGTTGTACCCCCTTGGGATTTATCACTAGTCCTACAGGCCTTAACAGCTCCCCCTTTTGAACCTGCTGCTTCGGTTGATCTTAAGTACCTATCTTGGAAAACGGCGTTCCTTGTCGCTATTACTTCAGCGAAAAGAGTTTCTGAGCTTCAGGCCCTTTGTGTAAAATCCCCATACTTGGCCTTTCACCAGGATAGAGTGTACCTCAGGACCACCCCCTCATTTCTTCCCAAGGTGGCTTCAGAGGCTAATATCAACCAATCCATTAACTTGCCAGTTTTCTTTCCTAAGTATCAGAACAAAGGAGAATACAAACTGCATTTGTTAGATGTGCATAGACAACTGCGCTTCTACATTCACAGGACTGCTGGTCACAGACAATCCGACCAGTTGTTCATCTCCTTTGCCAAATTTAACTTAGGCAAACCTGTCTCTAAGGTCACTTTATCATGATGGATCTCACAGTGTATTCTATTGGCCTATGAAAGTTCTGGGAGGCCCGCACCTCAGGGAGTTCGTGCACATTCTACTCACTCTATATCTACCACTGCTGCCTTTAGGTCTAGAGTGTCTTTAGATGATATTTGCTCCGCAGCCACTTGGGCCTCATCTCATACCTTTATCAACCATTATAAGCTGGACGTTATCTCCAGAGGGAGAGCATCCTTTGGCTCCGCAGTGCTCCAGAATATCCTTCCATGATGGCCGCCCAAGATCCAGGTAGCTGGGGACTCTGTCCCAAAGGTTGCTGACAAATGAAGTACCTACTTCAGATTAGGAAGTTATGTACTCACCATAATGTTCCATCTGAGTAGGTAACTTAATTTGTCTGCAACCATCCCCCCCCTCCTTCCGCCTGACCTTCAGAATTTTAGATGTTCATCGTGCATACAGCTGCAGTCATAACAGATGGGTTATCCTGCCATCAGGCGGGTCCTCGGTTGGCCGAATTCCAAAGTCTAGGTCCGGCTTCGGTTGTCGTCACCTCTTCCCTGACGTCAGTGGGGCAGGGGTATAAAAGAGGCAGCCGACGCCATTTTCTCCAGTCTTTCTTGCCGCGCGGTGCCCGAAGCAGAAGCAGTTCGCAAGTGCCAGTCGGCCAGCTCCTGAGATTTACGAAAGTATTTCAGCCGAAGTCTTCTTGAAAGCTAAGTACCCGTTGAAACTTTTCTTGCCTCAGACCAATGTCAGACAAAGTTAATAATTGCATTTCATGTGGGAAGCAAATACCGCATAAGGATTTCCACTCTTTCTGTATACCTTGCTTAGGCCCAGACCACGACGTCTCGGCCTGCCGTTTTTGTGCTAGATTCAATAAGCGCACTATTAAGCGTCGGGCAGAGTTCGCCCTTCACTTTTTTGGCAAAAAATGTAATTATATTATGTCGTCGGATACTCCGACTGCAGTTTTGAGCAAAAAACGCAAAGATAAGGACCGATATATGAGGTCCGCGCCACCTACTGAAACCACGCTAAGGCCGACTACTGGTTCTCTGGTACTCAGCGAGGCGCCTACGCAGCCCCTGAGTACCGATGACAATGCATTACCGGTGTCTTCAGTACCAGAGGTCGCAAGCTCCTCGGCCCCCATTCCTACTACAGACTCCGACGCCACTCCTGGCGGGGAAACTCAGAATTTAGACAGGCCTGCCATTTCTCAAGGGGTCTTCAGGCCTTCCTCCTTCTCTATTAAAGCATTCACTAAATCTAAAGCAGCCATGAAAACCAAAAAACAGGTTCCTCAGACCCCCTCTCAAGGCACCATGCCTAAAAAACAGATGCTTAAAATGGCTGAGGATTTGATTACTGTTATCAGGGGTTCTCAACCCCCCTCTGATAATAGGCCCAGACTAGAGGAAGACTACCCTTCCTCAGATCAAGCTTCTATTACCTCAGAATTATCTGAGGACCAGGATTATGCCTATTCTCCATTCGAAGACTCTGATGCAGAGGAGTCTATTCCCTCGGTCTCCCCTCCTGAGGACTTCTCTTTTGGGGAAACCCTGCATACACTGAGGGAACACTTTCACTGGGAAGGCCAAGATTACTCAGATTCCAAGAAAAGGCTCAGGGAATTTCTTCTGCTCCCCCAGCATAGGCCTCTGGCTATCCCTCCTGTTTTAGATATATTGGATGATGTGTACACAGAAGCCAGCCTTAATCCAGATTCTTTGCCTCCAGCTCCTGTTAAACCAGACAGGTATTACCGGGTTCCTGATTTTCACCAGTTCCTATATAAAAGCCATACTGCTGACCCAGAAACTATTTCACAGGGTCCCAAGGGAATTAAGGCCTCTACTGCTAAAAACCCATTACCTTCAGAGAGAGATTCCAGAGCTTTAGAAAGGTGGGGGAAAAAGGTGTACACCTCGGCCACTTCAACCATGAGGGCATTAAACTGTCAGTTCCATATGTTAAAGTATCAACAGTTTTTGATATCTCAGCTGAAAAGCAAGATGACACAACCAGACCAACCAGATTTAAAAGAGTTGCAGGATTTGTTACATGGTGCAGAGCAAGTGGGTAAACATACCTTGCAGTGTGGTTTTGATGCTTTAGAGGCCTCATGTAGAGCTGCTGTTACGGGTTCTGTTATACGTAGGCATGCTTGGCTCAAAGAACAAACCTTACCAGATCATGTCAAAGCTAAATTATTAGATGCACCTCTTCAAAAAGATGTATTGTTTGGTGTTAAAGCTGAGGAGGTGCTAAAGAAAATGGAGGAAAAGGCGAAATCAATGCAAACAGTGAAAGATTTCCTGCATGTACAGCCTCCACGTTTCAGCAGAAATTGGCCTTCAAAAAATTGGTCCTTTCCAGCCACGGACAGACCTCAAAGGGGCAGATACAGGCGCCCAAGGGGTAGAGGGCAACCTCAAGGATCTTTCAGAGCCAGACAGTGGCAAGCACCTACCCCAAGAGGTGGAGAAGATAGATCACAGTCTTTTAGAAAACAGACACAATGACTTCCCCCTACACCTGCCAAGCAAAGCTTTAATGCCAGCACCTTTGGGGAAAACTGGCATTATTCTCAAAAATTAGCATATTGTTACAAAAGACAAATGGATTCTGGACATTATAGACAGAGGCTACAGGTTCCACTTTCACACCCTTCCAAAATGAGAGGCATGCCAAACCTGCCACAACATCAAAGGGCAGAGGCACAAAACAAGTTTCAGCTCTCATGGACATGAAAGCAATTCAAGAGGTACCTGCAAAAGAACAAGGTCAAGGGTTTTATTCCAGACTATTCCTGGTACCAAGGAAAGACAAAGATTGGAGACCTATCTTAGACCTATCCATCCTAAACACATATCTACAGGTGCCAAAATTCAAGATGCTCACATTACAGCAGCTTCTTCCCATGCTGGGCAAGGAGTCTTGGCTGGTAACATTGGACCTCAAGGAGGCATACCTGCATGTCCCTATCAGACAAGATTGCAGAAGATACCTCAGATTTCTTACAGGTTCAACCCATTACCAATTCTCTGCATTGCCCTTTGGCTTATCTACTGCGCCCAGAGTGTTTACGAAATGCCTGGCATCAGTAATCGCCTTCTGCAGACTACAAGGGATACAAATCTACCCATATCTGGATGACTGCCTGATCCAAGCGGACAGCAAGGACATACTACTGTAGCACCTAGCGTTTGTAATAAAACTGTTGAACGTCCTGGGATACACAGTCAATAAAAAGAAATCAAAACTAATACCCTCTAAACAAATAATTTTCCTGGGTGCCAGCTTGGATACAACCACCTAGATGGCCTACCTCACGCCAGAAAAGCAAGGGCAGCTGTCTCCATACTTCAAAAAAATGGCAACTTACACCAGGCTATCTGCAAGGAAAATCCTGCAGGCTCTGGGATTCATGGCATCTTGCATCCTACTAATCCCATGTGCAAAGCTGCATATGAGGAAACTTCAATGGTACCTGAAAAACCTATGGTCTCAACACAGCCACAACTTGGAAGCAATTATACCACTCATTCCATGCCTTCAAAAGGAATTTTTGTGGTGGACTCAAGCTTGCCAAAGAAACACAGGTCTTCCATTCTGTGTACCTCAAGCAACTCAAATCATCACTACAGACGCCTCAGACTATGCCTGGGGAGTACACATGACAGATCAGTGCATTCAGGGAAAATGGACCCGAAAAGAGAAGCACCTTCACATCAACCAAAAGGAAATGCTAGCTGTACAAAAGGCTATTTTGACCTTCAAAGACCTACTACATCCAGGCCAGCTATTGATAAGGACAGACAACACCACAGTGATGTGGTACATAAACAAACAGGGGGGAACTCATTCATACCCCCTGTGCAGGCAAGCCATGACCCTATGGAACACAGCACTGGAACTGCAAATTCAACTACAGGCACAATTCCTGCCAGGGAAGGAAAACACACTGGCAGACAACCTAAGCAGAAATATGACAGATCCACACGAATGGAAGTTGCATCCTCAAGTTTTCACAAAGATAACTGAGGCATGGGGACAGCCAGACATAGATCTCTTTGCTACCCACAGAAATTGCCAGTTGAAAAAATTTTGTTCAAGGACCTACCATCCAGAGGCCTGGAAAGTGGACGCACTTTCCTTCAATTGGGCAACATTGACAGTCTATGCCTTCCCACCTCTTCCTCTGCTGCCCAAAGTTCTATTAAAAGCCAGAGCAGAGAGGCCGAAAATGATTCTCATTGCTCCAGACTGGCCAAGACAACACTGGTATCCGCTCCTGAAAAGCCTGACACATTCCCCACCATGGATCCTACCTCTAGTCCCTCTTCTGCTGTCCCAGCACAACTACAAAACCATTCACAGCAATCTCAAAACTCTAAATCTAGCTGCATGGAGAATTCCTTGATTTCTCAACAGTTTCTCCTCTCCAAGGAGGTGCAGAATGTCATCTTGGAGGCCAGAAGACCTTCTACTAGAAAGGCCTACTCTGCCAAATGGAAACAATTGTGTGCCTGGAATCAAGAAAAGGGACAGAATCCTTGGGTAATAAATATACCTCAAATTTTACAGTACCTAGCTGAGATGTTAAACAATGGACTTTCCTTCACCTCCATCAAGATCCACGCTTCAGCCATTTCTGCACATTACAACAGAGATCCTCCTTTATTCTCTCACCCTCTCTTAAGGCAGTTCCTCAGAGGGGCAAAGAATATAAAATCCCCAAGGAAACCACCAGTCCCTGCTTGGGACCTCAACTTCGTATTGGAAAAACTGACCCTTCCTCCCTTCGAGCCAGCTTCTTCATCAGAGTTACAGTACTTGTCATGGAAAACAGCCTTTCTTCTGGCTATCACCTCAGCACGCAGGGTTTCAGAGCTACAGGCACTCATGGCTGTGCAACCATTCATCATTTTCCATCAGGACAGAGTTTCCTTACGAACCAACCCTACCTTTATGCCAAAGGTAGTATCCAGTGTAGCTTTGAATCAGACTATCCACTTACCTACCTTTTATCATAATCCACAAAACAAAGGGGAAAGACTACCACATTCCTTGGACATTCACAGACAACTTCGTTACTATTTGGACAGAACAAAGCCATTCAGGAAATCTGAGCAACTCTTTGTGTCCTATGCTGCAGGTGCTCAGGGAAAGGCTATTTCCAAACAGACAATTTCAAAATGGATAGCCCACTGCATACGCTTTTGTTACTCATTTCATGGAAAAACTGTGCCTGCATGCATCAGATCCCACTCCACCAGAGCCAAAGCTACCTCTGCAGCCTTCCTCAGGGGGGTCCCTACCAAGGACATTTTGGAAGCAGCCACCTGGAGTTCAGTGCACACTTTCTCCAAGCACTATCACCTCCCACTATACTCAAAATCTAGAGCGGGCTTTGCCACAGCAGTCCTGCAGGGCATCCTAGCCCCTCCTAGTTCCACTTAGTGCCTACCACCCTTACTTAGCTTTGGGATTCTACCCATCTGTTATGACTGCAGCTGTATGCACGATGAACATAGTGCAGTTTTGTACCTACCATAACTGTAGATGTTCGAGTGCTCATACAGCTGCAGTCCAGGTTTCCCTCCCTCCATCCCCTCTTAGGACAGGCCTTATGACAAACACTTTTCATATAACCTTTTTGGGGTATTCTTTTATGGTGTATTTGCTTGCAACTACTGTTTTTGATTTATCAACATTGCATCTTTGCATAACATTATGTTTGCCTTCCTTCTGGGGGCACCTGACATCTGGGGCAAGAAAAACTGAAGAAAAAGGCGTCTGCTGCCTCTTTTATACCCCTGCTGCACTGACGTCAGGGAAGAGGCGATGACAACCGACGCCGGACCTAGACTTTGGAATTCGGCCAACCGAGGACCCGCCTGACGGCAGAATAACCCATCTGTTATGACTGCAGCTGTATGAGCACTCGAACATCTACATTTATGGTAAGTACAAAACTGTACTTTCCTGGATATCCTTCTTCTAGTCCCCTTCGGGACGTATTTAGCCTTTTAGCTGCTTGTATGAGGGCAAACTTGATCTGAGGTCAGTCATTGTTGGCAGGGGATTATGGGTAAGGGGAGGAGCTAGGAGTTCGGATCTTATAGCTGTAAAACAAGTTGCCGGCTCGGATCCGATACCCAAAGGTTGCAGACAAATGAAGTTACCTACTCAGATGGAACGTTATGGTGAGTACATAACTTCTTATTTTACAATAACTATGCACCAAGGTGAATGAGGTAAGCACACCGTGAGTTTTTCACCAGCAATTCCTAGCTCAGTTAGGTGAAATCAGCCCTGTCCTGCCACAAGAGTGCAGACTTTGACCATTTTAATGTAAAATGACTGGTTTGAAGCCCAAGTGTTAAGAAACCTCAAAGAAATGCCTTCTACTAAGAAACCCTAGATACAATGTATTTCAATGCAGAAGCTGCCTTACAGCAGTTTAAAAATGCAACTTTAAACTTTAAAGAATTGAAAAAAAAAAACAATAAATAGCACACTAAACGTTAACAGTATAATGAAAGTAAGCAATGTTTCAAGATTTTATGATTGGACATGGCACTGGCACAGCAAGTAACTCTGTCCAAATATGCCAAATTTATACTCGCACTGGAAATATAGAAAACTGACTACTGAGCCCTCTGTCCAATAAAACGACTACACTTAGAATCCTTTTGTGTGTTTCCCAACTAGTATAGACCAGAGAAACCCCTACTGCCACTAGATGAATAATCCCAGTCCTTCTATTGTAAAAACACAGTAAAAGAATGCCCAGGGTAAAATGCTACTACAAACAAACTTAAGGAAAGACTGTAAGTAAATCAAGGTAACAACAGTGTGCTTTAAACAGGTTATAAAAGTGAGATTATTTAATAAACGTACTTTGCTTTGTATAATTGAGCAAAGAGCCACTCAAATAGAATTTATAAAGGCACTAAAAACAGGGTAAGATGATTAGTAAGCCCTCCAGCCAATAAAACCACAACATGCAAAAATCTCTAGTGTGTTTTGTTTCCCCAGCCTGTAAAGGCAGGTTACCACCCACTGACACTAGATGGAAAATCCCCATGTCCTCTAGATATTAAATCACAGAAAAGAGCTTGGTAGAGTATAAAAATACAGTACTTTTTCCAACAGCTAGCTAAATAATGAATTCAGAGCAAGTGAATCAGTAGAACAGACAATGAGAGGCACAATGCATTTTTTTCAAAATAAGCACAAGAAAAGGCAAATGGGTAATTCAATATATAAACAGGTCTTGAGTCTCATCAAAAAAGACAAAGCCACATATATTCTCTGTTTATTTAAGTATCACTCAAGGAACAAATGAACCAGTGAGAAAATATGGGAATTGTGCAGCCGGGGTAATTTGAAGTGTCTGCCACAAAGAACAAAAACACCAGGCCAAGCAGATTTCTTAAAACAGAAGACAAAATGGCGCAGGTAAAACAGAAAGTAGGTCTATCAGCTTAAGCAACTAATAGACAAAAATAGGTTTATTTTCCTTACCCAGCAGGGAGTCGCAAACAGAGCTTGTAGTTTTTGCAGGCATTGAGTCTATTCAGAAAATGCAAACTCACAGACATTCTCACTCAAAACCCAAATTAACTTGAAATCTACAATCTGTGGAGGCTTAAGTAAGAGGGTTATCTTACTTATGTGAAGTATGTTTTAGTCCAGGTGATGGGAGAGACCATAACACATTGTGTCGTTATTCCAGTGCCCCCTCCACCCTCTTCTTACTATCTCCCAAAATATTTTATTTCTCTTCTACATCTCTGTAATAGTTTATATGTTCCTTTTTTAAGAACTGTATTTAGTTTAGCATACTAACTTAATGTTATGTCTATCAATTAGTATGTATAATTTAGGTCTTTATTTCTTAGCGTTCTAGTATGTATTGAATGCATATGTTTCAATATGTAAATGATTTTATTAAATTTGAATGTTTTGGACACAACAGTTGTATCTGTGTTGCTTTTCTCCCCAGACGTTCACTGAAAAGTTGCACCCAATTGGACTGTGGTTCATGGTCAACAGTAGCCAATATATGGATGGATAGTGTTTCATTGCGAAGAAAGAAGGACAGGCAGAGGTAGTAGTGCTGACTAGTTTGGTTACAACAGGCAGCAGTGCACTGGAAAACACAATCGCTTAAGTTAAACATTATGGCAAGTTTTTTTTTTTTTGCTAACAAAAAACATCTTTATTAAGTTATCACGTATGATGTAGGCAATCTTACATTTGTATAAATGGAAAAACAAGCCACAGTAACACAATTTTAGTTGCAAACATTATGCATCACAGACCCCATTGAGACAATTGTAGTTGCAAATGTTATACATCACTTATAATATATCCAGTCATTGTCAATTAAGTATTACATAGCTCCTTCAAATCCTGCCTTGTTTTAAACCCCATTCCTCCTCTGCATATAATGTTCCCACAATTCCCATTTTTCCTATGTAGTTTGCTCCTCCCCTTTTCTAAAGAGAGTTGCTTTATCTCTCTTGCTTTGGCTCTTTTACTATATTCACTTCTAGTAAAGTTGGTTTAGACTTTGATTTCCATTTTCTAGTAATTGCATTTTTGGCAGCCACCATAATTAGACTTAGCAAGGCCTTACTATGTCTAGGCAAGTCCAGTTCTGTATCATAGCTCAAAAAGATCATTCCTTAGTCACATCAGTTTGCTCACCTAGTATATCTGACAGAGCAGTCTGCAGGGAATCTTTAAAGTCTGCCAGTTCATTACACTCCCAGAAAATATGTTGCCAGTTACCTCTTTCTTCCCCATCACACCTCCAACATTTGCTGTCTGTCTGAGGAAAAATTCTTTGGAGTCTACTCGGAATATAAATATACCCATGTAAACATTTCCAAGCAAAGTTGCATATTTGGGAGAAATACATATATCCCCCGATAGTCTCTTTGTGAATTGCTTATCCAATCTCTTTTCTCAATCCTTTCTGAGCTCCTTTGAATAATTTTTGTAGTTGTCCTGCAATATATTATATTATATGCTGTACTAATTATTCATTTTTTAACGGCAGCTTCTGTTCTAGATTGTTTTAAAACTCTACCAGTGCTGGTCTTTTGTTTAGGACCCCCCATTTCTTTCTCTTTGCCTATACTCTGATATCAATCCTTGGTAGGGAAGGCAATCTCTAACCTGCAGTCCAGATAAATTCTTGGCATCTTCCCATTCTGTTACCCTTCCCTTTCTAGTCATTTGCTCCCAATACCTTGGATCCTTTGCCAGTTTTCTAAAATAAATTTCAGCCTCCTATTGTCTGTATCCCAAATTGCAGTCATCCCTATCAGCAGAATCTCTTTTTCTCCATTCTCATGATAGCTTAGTTCTTAAAATACTTTCTGCTACTTTATGAATAATAATAATCATACAGAATATTATATTCTCCTTAAGGGTCTGCATCCAAAATCCTAGACTCTCCATGTTTCTTGAGCTTTTCCCCTGTATCGTCATCATCCCTTTCCATTTTGAATTATAGTTTTCTGCTTGTGCTATGTATAAGAGACTTAACTGTGTTGCTCTAAAATATACCTTCAAATTGGGTAATCCTAGTCTGCCTACTTCTGTTCAAAGAATCAGCGTATACTACTTGACCTTTGCCGTCTTCCCCTCCCAGAGAACATCCTTCAGCTCTTTTTTTAATCGTTATCCACAACTTCTCTACTGGCTGATAAAAACATGCCTGCCCTGTGTATAAAACTAAAAGGACTAAAAACATTTTAATTGCTTGTATTTTACTGTCCATATCCATATGGCAAAGCTTCCAGTTTCTCTGTTTTTGTACTCTCTTCTGTTAGTCTCCTGCCACATACCCTTAGCTGCCACGACATAGTCATTTTTAATCAATACTCCTAAATACTCCATTTTCTCATGCCCCGTAAGTATGGATATTGCTGGACCAAGTCATGTGTGGGTACATAATTTGCCGCTATTGCCTTTGTTTTAGCTTCATTCATTTTGTATCCCGAGAATATTTGAAGCTGTCTTAAAATGTTCCACAACACTGTAATGTCTCCTTCTGGTTTTGCCAGGTATAAAATAATACCATCTTCAAATGGATCCATCTTTTCTTGAATACCTTACCAATTATATGCTTGCATTTTTGAGTCCCTTATTGTCTTTGCCAGCATTTCTATGTATAATGCAAACAACAAAAGGGAAAGAGCATACCCCTGCCTGGTTCCTGTACTCAAGCAGAAATTATCAGAGAGGACCCCACCCACTTTAATTTTCGCCTCCGATCCCTCATATATACTTCTAATCAACCTTATAATTTTATCAGGGAAAGCAACTACTTCCGTTGCTCTGCTCGTGTAGTCCCAGCGTACTGTGTCATATGCTTTCTGTGCATCAAGACCCACCAACAACAGTAGTATTTTCTTGTATTCTGCTTCCCTCTGGATCATCAGTGTTCTGTTAATGTTATCAAATGTTTGCCTCCCTTCCGCAAAACCACACTGATCCATATCTATCAGTTTTGGCATCACTTTTGCCATTCTTTTAGCCATTATAAACATAAACACTTTATAATTGTGGTTTGGTATTGAAATGGGCCTGTATGAATCTGGATCCTATGGATCTTTACCCACTTTAGGTATTATAGCTACCACTGCTTTCTTCCAGGATGCTGGTACTTCTCCTTTTAAAATGCTATTAAGCAAATCCTTCCAGATCTTTAATAGTTTTTTCCCTACTAGCTTCGAAACTTCCACAGGAATATCATCTATTCCTGGAGACTTTCCTGTAGATTGGTTATACATCACCATTTTATCTAATTTCCTCCTATCCTGTTAGTAATTGAGCGTCATCTGACTCTAACCTTGTCATATTTAATTCTTCCATAAACATTTCCATTTGTACCTTTTCTTAATTCCCATATTTCTCTGCCTTATACAGACTTTCATAAAATTTCTAAAATATTTCTATGACTTCTAGAGGACCTATTGTTATCTTCTTTGTTAGAGGCTTCCTAAGCTTGGTGACAGGCCTTTCTACTTTCTGTTGCTTGAATCGTTGTGCTAAAAGGTTTTGTGCTCTAGAGTTATCAAAAACAGTTGTTTTTACAGCAATCTTTCTAAACTCATGCATATTAGTGAGGTAATCCCTTATTTTCTGTTTAGCATTCTGCAGTTGCTCCTCTTCTTGTTCTGTGGGTTTCCCCTATATTGCAGTACCATAACAGTTGTCAGGCCCTCTGAATAATTCTTGTTACTTCTTAACCATATCTACCTTTCCTTTATTTCCACCCTAGTTTGAATCTCCACTTTAATTTTATCCCACTGCCTAGCTATATTTTAAGAAGAAATGTTTAGCTTCTCTGATAGCTCCAGAATAATTTCCAACACTCATTCCTTAAATTCCTCTCTTTTCAACAGATAGGTGGGAAAGTGCCACAGTCTCATTTTTATTTCATTACTTTATGTTTTTATTTTAGTTATTATTGGCGCATGATCTGAAATAGTTTTTGGGTGTGTTTCAAAACCTTCAATTAAGTGCACATGTTCCTGTGAAATAATAAATTCTTTCTAGCATAGCCCAGGTTTTGTATCTTGGAGAATAAAATATGAATTCACTCAGAACTCCTGGTACTGAATTCACATCTTCCATGCTAAACATTTTATAAGATTCTTCAAAAATCTGTGCTCCTTTCTTATATTTTCCCTTCTGAGCCCCCCAGACACATCTTCACTGTTGCAAACCAAATTACAGTCCCCACCTATTAGTAATATTCCTTGCTGAAAGCTAGGGTTGCCACCTTTTCAAATGGCCATAGTGGGACATTTTCGGGACACACATCAGATTTTACAGGCTGACACAAACCCACGGTCAGTACAAAGGATAGAACTTTCCTTTTTTGCCTAAATAAAAGCTTATTCTTGTAGCAGTTTGGTTGCTTATCCTGTTTCTTGTGACATGTAGGTATTTTAGACACAGAAATAACTATTTTATGCAACTATTACATTACATATGGGACATAATTATGTCCTACAATCTCAGGACATTTGCCATTTTTAATATATTTGGTCAGAACACAACCGCCCAAAGAGGGACTGTACCTTGCAAAGTGGGACAGGTGATAACCCTACTGAAAGCAGATTATTTCTCCCAGAATTTTCTTTAGCTCCATTATAGCAGTTTTAGGTGGAATATAAATACATGCCAGTGTAATCCTCCTCCCTTGCCAGTAACCCCTTAGTAGTACAGATCTACCATTATTATCTTTTCCCCTCTTCTATCACTATTGGACCTCCTCTTACAATTATTATAAGTGCTCCTCTTTTCATTTGCCCTAGGTATTCTGTTGAAAAACCACCCTGAAAACCTTTCTTATCAAATTCACATGTTCAGTTTTTTCCAGATGTGTCTCCTGTAGCATACCTATCTGCACTCTACATTTTTAATGTGGTTCAGTACTCTCTTCTTTTTTGTGTTTATCTGTGAGACCTTTGAGATTTAAGGACATTACAGAAATACTTTTAAAGACATGCAGGTAGGTGCGTGTGTGGATGGGTGTGCCTTCTTTGAAGGTTGGGTGTTGGGCTGGCAACTCGGCATCGTAAAATCTACTGCCAATCATTAGCAGACTGGAGTTCCGCTGTGGCGACCCCTGACTGGGAAAAGCCGAAAGACAGAAAGCATCATTTTCTTATATAATTATTGTTCCCACCTTTTATGTATAACTGCTTTTAAGTTAAATGTCTGAGCTGATACACAGCTTGGCCTTTTGTACAGTTGTTTCTTGTCATATCCATTTGAACCTATATCACATCTTCCAAAACCTTTTTGTTTTATTGAAATCTCTCAAAAAAAAAAAAAAACAACTCCCAATACTCCTCTAAAACATATTAACTTAATAATAACACGGAAAACTATGTACATCTTCAAAATTTGAAGTTTTACCTTCGTAATAAGAACAAAAGTTTTAAACTGATAGCCACACAGACAGAGTAGCTTTAACCAAAAAGAAAGGTTATTCATGCTAAGACACATGGTACACTCTGTGCTTTTAGTAAGTGATGTCTGGTTTTGTGTTATCTTTATATCTCTCCCAGCTGAGAAAAACACTTAAATGCTTTCAGTAAACACTTTATCCAAACCATTTCTCTTTGTCAGATTGCCTTCTAGGGGCAGGCAAACCAGACAGAAAACTGCTAAGGATACATTGCTTACCAGAAAAAGCCATATAATATTCAATATTTTTTCATTTATTTGCTTTCTGCCAAAACCAGTTACTGCATAAATCCAAGAGCCATGACCCAGTCATTTCCCCATGCAAGCATGAGAAAAGGTACACTAAGTTTTCCTTTGTCATGTTCTCTTAACCAGAACTTTTCTCTCTTTCCCTTTTTTTTACATTGCAGTGCCTACATTTCTTAAAACTGAACAAGGAAAAAGAGAGAAGGGAGAAAAAGAAAGCACCTGTTTACATTAGTATGCCTACTACATTTAAAAAATAACTGAAAAAAACTTTACTTCATAGCTTACAAAGAAAGTGATGTACCATTAAAGTAGTACCATTAAGAAAAAACATTTTTCTTTAGTTACAGTTAACTTTCTCCCTCTTCTTCCCCTCTCCCAAGTATTTCTCCAGAGATCAATGACATGAATAGGGCATATGGCATATGCTTTAGAGTCCCCCTACAAGTTTAACAAAGGCCACGAAAATCCAAAATTTCCAAATCCTCTTGTTCTGCCATATCCCACAAAAATAATGATTGCTGTGCAATCCCACATCTGTCAGTCTCCACATTACCGATTTTATTCTCCAACCATTAATAACACGAAGCAGGGCATATGCCTTAAAGTCCCCCTCAAGTTCAACAGAGTCCAAGGAAGTCCAATATTTTCAGATCCTCTTGTTCTGTCATGTTTCACAAATATAATTATTGCTCCATCACCCCACATTTGCCAACCTCCAATTCACTAGCTTTATTTCCGTTCACCATCTCCCAAATGCTGTCCCTCTCCCACCACCAACGTATTCTCGATTCCTCTAGTCCACTCCAATGTTTTCTTCCTTTTTTCAGCTATTTTCTGTTGAAACAGTGGAAAAGATTTCATGGGCTGAGTATCCCTGCAGGCCCCACCACCAGAAGGACACGAAGCAAAACCTCCCTCTGCTCCACAGCCCAACCCTGGCTGGACATACTCTTGTATTTCCTCCTTAGCATGAGCTAGAATTAAGCTGTCATCATGGAAGTCAGTTGCAAGATGTTCTTAGTTGCTATGGAAATTAGTGTAATTAGTTTCCGAAATAGGTCACGGAGATGATTTTCATAGGGACAAATGGACACTCGGGCAGTACCTTATACTGAACTTTGCATTTACAGTGGCACTTGCACTCAGTGCTATAAGCATTGATGAGCAGTGTGGAATTTTTCTGTGTCTGCTAGTGCTACTGCTAGCATAATGAAGAATGACTGTGTATCAGCTCAGTCTTTTGTCCACAGCAATTTCATTAGCTGCTGCCAAGTGTAGGGGACTCGAGTTTTATTTAAACTTTGATTAATCCATGATGTTCATCATTCTCACTATGATAATACCCTATGGATTGTATCCTGCCAAGGATACAGCACTCAGCCACCTTTTTAAAGCTCTAACCCCCCTCCCACACAGTCACTCTGGCTGCATTCAACCTAATCAGTTTTGGAGGGGACTTTAAAAACAGCCAGAGTGACTAAAAATATTGCCTCTTTGTGCGGATGCAGATCTGATACTTCTTTGGAACAGTAGTCAGACAAGATTTCCTATCTAACAGGTAAGAGCATTTTGGGACCCCTTCCACACATATATTTATATCTTTATAGTGTTTTAAGTGATTTTCGTGTAATTAGCAGTATGTTACTTTAAGAATACCAGCTTTTAAGGCACATTGGTAGATATTCTCTGGTTACTGTTATGGTTTTTTTAGGGATTGCTTTTGAGAATTAGACTGTCATTTAGTGCCCTACGGCCAGGGCCGGCCTTAGCTGATATGGCACCCTAGGCGAAGTAGTGCTCTAGTGCCCCTTAAGCCCCACCCACATCATACTCATGAAACACCCCTACGAGCCACACCCACAGGTAGGTCACGCCCCAAAAATGCCATTCACTTTCCAAGAAAACCAGTCATTTCCTTTAATTATTTAAATGCATGGAAGAAAGGATACCTTGTAATGTAGTTTAAACTGCAAGTGAAGATGGAAATTTCCTTTAATAAACCTGCTTTATCTGTTGCTCCTTCACACATACTTTACTGTAAAAGTCATGTCTTCAAAAAATAGAAGCCTATGTGCCTTGGTTTAAAGGGTTGCTTAGGTTAATCTAAACAGTTTAATTTACTCTGGGTAGGCGGGCAAACCGTACAGCTCAGGAAAGTAAAATAACAACCTCTCTCCTACCTGTGTACAGAAGCTTAAGCTAAAATAGCACAAACACAGATAGCCATTTGATAAACAATACAATCTTACAATGAAAACAGGCTTAGCATGAACAGTAAAATTCTCTGCCACTGAAATTACATGAAAACCCATATTTATAGAAAATGCATCTGGTCAGTGGAGGATTAAGTTTACATTTGGGCTGTTTTCAAAACAGACTCCTTGCACACATTTTTATATATCATTATATGTTACATTATACACGTACTCTTTGGTTAAAATAAGTCAATAAAGAGGGAACAGCACAATTTACAACTTCAAAAAAGTAATCAGATCGACTATTTACAGAACCATGTTATGCAATCTAGAAATAGAATGACTGGAAGTCAATTTAAATGACAAGATTTAAAACAAAACTCTTTTAAAGCCTCCAATCTTACTATACTGTCTAGCTTCCAAAATGCCTTGACTGTTCATGCTACTCAAAGATTCCTCCTTTGCCAAACTATATTATGCCTGGTGAAGACAAGCATTAATTTTGTTAGCAAGGTGTGTCTGGTAGTTTGTAGTCTAGTGTTTGATTTCCTCAATGACAGCAGTGGCTAAATTCCCAGCACCTCCCTTGGGCCGCCTGCCTGCCCCATATAGCCTGCAAAAGAAGGTGCAGTTTGACTTGCCGTACTTGCGAGAAAGGGGTTTATTTACTGGAGGAGCCAGGTTAGGGAGAGGGAGTGAGTGGTTTATGTGAGCTCACCAATCCCAGATGAAGGGACTGGTGTTATGCTTACAGCCAAAGTGCACCCTAGTGAATCCTGTAGCATGTGTCTTTGGCTGAAGGCAGATTTTAATTCATTTATTCATTCATTCAATAGCTGAGAGTGAGAACAGGTTGATGCTGTGGGTAGTGATGTTTTCAATGAATATATTCGCTCTGCCAAGTTGGGTTTCCCCTTTCTGTGCATACCTAAAAATCCCCCAACCCTAGATGCATTCATGATTACATGAAGACTGCTCCCAGCTTTCATCCACCTTAAAGGAAGACTGGCAGTCTTATAGGTCACAGACCGCCAAGATCATTCTCTCCCTGGAGAGTGAGGCCCACCCTCGTCAGGATTCAGCCAGGGATGACTGGGAATAAGGGGAACATAACAATGGTGAGAAGATGGATACCAAGAATAATTCATTAGCATATTTGGACACTGGGTTGTTGAATGCTATCCCCACAGAACTGGGGACAGGAAAACACTATAAAATACACACTACCAACAACAATGATGCAGTTATTGTTTTATTTGTTCTTCTTTTTATATTTACAGTGACTGAAGTAAGATTATGTGGCTGTGAATAACAGCAGCAAATTAAAATACCAGTATTTGCATTCCTTACTTTTATTATAATAAGGTCTGTGCTTAAGTGGAACCCAATTTAAGACAAATATTTGGCCTAAAATTCTTGCATAATATATGTGTATAACTGGTAATTACTTCATACTAATCTGATGTAGACTACATTTTTATTATAATAATAAAACTGTGATATCCTGTCTCCTGATAAAATTACAGTAAAATTATTTGGTGAGATGTATTGAGACCCAGTAGGAAAATAAATTATCTCTCAGATTCTAGATATTTTACAAAAAAAAAAAACGTACTTCTCACACTACTACTTAGGCAATAACCCACGCCTGGGTGTGGGTAATGCTGGATTTACCCACAGTTGTTGTGGTTTGGTCACGAGGGCAAAGCCCGAGTGGCCAAACAAAGAAAACCGTGGGTAAATCCAGCATTACCCACACCCAGAAGTGGGTTATTGCTATTATACAATGACATTATTTAAGGAAAAAAATACTTTTCTTAAATAATGGCATTGTATAATGCCTCTGTGCTGCTCTTCCGCAGCTGTCCGGTATTCTGGAGCAGTTCTGATGTACTGCGCATGCATATACTTACGCAGTACATCAGAGCTGTGTGTAGGGGAAGCAACGAAGAAAGGAAGATCTCTGTTTCTTTTGTTTAAGCTATCTCGCTATGTTAAACGCATTTAGCATAGCAAGATTACAGCAACAGAGCTCTTCTGTTCTCCGTTGCTGTCTAAAAAAAGACTTGTACTAATTGAAAAAGTCTTCTCCCATGTAGACTAGCAGTTTTGAGCTGCCACTACAAACTTGCACACATGTAAATGGCTTCAAAGACTATGTGCCAAGACATGACATACATAAGATCTAACTATGACTGTACAGATAGTCTATACTGATATTCAATCAGCTTCCATGAAGGCTTTGAAAAAGTATAACCTCTGGGAATGTAATAAGAGGGGGAAAAACATTTTGTAAGATTATGCAATGTTTCCCAAACAAATATGAAGAGAAGAAACACAAGTCATTAAAATGTTCAGAAACCATTTCTACGTTTGCTTATTCAAGAGTTCTGGCCATTTAATAATAACTTTACTTAATAAACACCTGGCTGCAGCCAATGTACTCCAACACAAAAAAGTATGTTGTTAGTGTGTAAATATGTTGTTGTGTCTTTCGGCTTATCCCGGTTAGGGGTCGCCACAGTGGAACTCCGGTCCGCTAATGTTAGTGTGTAAATATAAGCATGCTTATTTCCATACAAAGCCAATGGGCTCTTGCAGTTCAGTCAACCTGCGTACTTCAAATAAAATAAAGAAAGGAGTATGTAAAGATTATGGCCATAATGTACAATGGATGGTCTTGCCACTCAAGCAGGTGGAGGAGTCAAATAGCTCACTGTATGTCTAGATCATTTATGTTTCACGGGCACTGTCTAAAACTGTGGGGACGCTTACTGTTAATGTTTCAGTGAATTATGGTTAGCCTAACCAGATCGGAGTGCAGCATTCTTATACCTGCTCCAACACTCTTTCAAGGAAGGCGGTGACCTGTAATTGCACTTTCATAACACACAGGAAATGCATCTAAAAGCTTGGAAAAAGCTGCCCGTTCCCAAAACATAACATACCGTTTCTCCTTACAGCAGACTCTTGAACCGCAAAGTAACGTGTTTTTTTTTAAACTGTTCTAACCAACCTGCAGCTGTAAGTGGGAGAGTGCTCACCCCCCTCCCCCCATAGTTCCGGCTTCCAGTTACACTTCAGCAGGGCGCCGAGAAGAGCGCAAACTTTGTTAATCAAAATAAATCAAAACTGCGCCCTTTAAGAAGCTGGCCTTTACGGCGCCCTAGGCGGTCGCGTAGTTCGCCTATGCCTAAGGCCGGCCGTGCCTACAGCTTGTTTTATATTTATTTATCCTTACTGGAGTGCTTTAGACAGTTAGAAAGTACTTTTCTAGGAGAAAAACAGACTCGTATGTGAATGCTTGTGTTTACTACTTGTTTACTTAATTTTTACATGAATGTTGCAGGGCAGCTAACTTATGTAAAACTGTCTCTGGCAAGGGAATTTTGTGTGCTGCTTGTGTAACTTTGTTTTAAGGTATTTTCAAATTTTTATTTATTTTTTTTTTGGAAGGGTTGATTGCTGTTTGCGTTTACTAGTGGCAGTTTACCTTCTGATCAACTCCTTCAGGCATACCTTACTGGCAATCAGGCTTCTTCCCCAGCTACAGCATGGATAATTACTCAGGTCCTGGTGGTCCTTTTACAGATGTACATAAAATGAAGGAAAAAAGCACGAGTTCTTGCCTTCAGTGTGGGCTGTTCCGGTAATTAGCCGATGTTGGGTGATTCTACATTAGTGACTGCTGGTTCCTCAGACCACTTACCTGTTTCCTCGAATCTGGTGTACCTTTGCTGGCAACTACAGGCCAGAGGTCAGACATGCCCTATGTGGCTGTTCCAGTGACCTGCTTGTGCTTAGAAGAACCAACCATTTTGAGTAGGGGAAATACTTTAGGAGGATCTTCTCAGTGCCCATTGAAAGAAACTTTTTGCTGGAGAAGAGGAGTGGCAATAGGATCACCATGTGGTGGAGCATTTGCAAATTTGGCAGTGGCATACTGGGAATGGAAATACATCTTTAATAGTAGATATAATGATTTTTTTAGTCTTTATGTATGATTTTTGGACGAAATATGCATTGCATGGAAAGTGTCACAGGACATGATAATCAAGTTTCTAGATTATATTAACACAACTAGTAATTATTTGTCTTTTACACATGAATACAGTACTGAACATATATCTTATTTGGATGTCTTTCTGATGAAGGATAGAATAAATAAATGATATATTTCATGTATCTGTAGGAAAGGCACTTAATCGAATAGCTTCCTTCATTGTACTAGTTCCCACCTTCAAACATCAAAAGAGACCTGTGCTTAAATGCCAGTTAGTGAGGGCTGCCAGGATGACATCTTTAGATATCCATTTTATTGACGAATGTTCCATCATGATGGATATGTTTGGGAAAACAGGATACCCTGATGATCTATTGAAAAACCTAGTGGAGGAAGTACAGTTAAAAAGGGTCAGTGGCTATTTCAAACTGATTCTTGCAATAGATTCTGCCCGACAGGTGTCAGTAAGACATATGTCTGATGAGAGGAAAATAGAGGAATTATATGAGGGTGTAGGCCATAATTGTATGGTTACTAGCACCTTCCCCCCAAGATAAGGAAAATAATATTATAAGCAGAAAATCTGATGTGGCTTTTGTGACTACTTATAATAACAAATGTAAAATTCTTAAATGGATTTTAAGTAAAAGTTGACCTATCCTAAGTGATGATCCCATGGTTAGAAATAGGATAGGGGAGTCTCCTTTACTAGTGTTCCAGAGAAGCATGAATTTTTAGAACATATTAGAAGAAACAAAAGAGATGAACCCAAATAGGGTTGTTGGCATGACAAAATATGGATTTTGCCATTTATGTTCGAAGATTTATGCGGGCACTTATTTTACAATTAGAAGCATTGAATATAAATTGAAGAGTAAATTTAATTGTACTACCAGAGGTGTATTATATGTGGCTGTCTGTATGTTTTGTCCAACTTTTTAATTAGGCAAAATGGAGAGGAAGTTTAATGAAAGGATTTATGAATATGAATACAGTATTAAAAAACACAATTTAAATAATGCCTTGGCCAAACATGTACAAGAATACCCGGACCATTTAATTTAAATATATGGTAATTGATAAAGTAGAATCGGCTAAGATGGGTGGTCTGTGGAGTTTATACTTGGAAAGAAAATAATTAATTTGGCAGATTTTGTTAAATACCGATAGATGGCCAGGCATTAATGAACATTGTTCAGTTTCATGTCTGTTAAAGATAAAGGCTTTAACCAGATAATCCTTTATTCCATAGAAATTATTTTGTCTTAAAGTCTTTCGGCTTTTCCCGGTTAGCGGTCGCCACATCGGAACTCCGGTCCACTAATGCATAGAAATTCTTTTATAAAACTAGTAATATAAAAGGTATATGATAATTATCCCATGATTGGTATTTTATGTAGGTTATGTAGCTTACATTTACTTTGGACTAAGGTAATTTAATAATTACTTGAATGATTGTTCATTACTGTTTTAGAATGATATGATATAGTATGTTTAAGCAGTGTTAAAAGTAATTATTCACAACATTTACATATAGAAATAGAAACGTGTTTTTTTAAGAAGCATGGTGGGAATGAAAAACACAGGTTTGGTATGTGGGTGTTGTTCGGTTAAACCAATCAAGTTGAGGCTTTGTGGATATTTAAACTGATGTATTTTTTGCTGTAATTATCCAAAGAAGTTCAGTATACAGTTGAATGAAAGTGCTTATTGGATTTTATTTACGTGTATTCTTGTGTGTATTTGGTTTTATTTTATCATCCTGAATAAATGCTGTAATGACATTAATTTCATTTTGGTACCTGTTTCCCTCAAGTATTTACCGTGGCTGTGAAAACTTACAATTTCACAGTTGCTTTTATAGAAAGGAATGTTTTGCTAACAATTACCTACATTGTCAAAGTGCTTATCCTGAATACATGAAAAAGAACATTCCTAGATGGCAGATGATCAGGATCTCAATGTTAACTACTAAGGACAGTGCTTTTTTGTCTGCTGTTCAATATATTATATATGTATGTTTATTGAGAGAAGATATGAGCCCTAATTGTTAACATCTACAGTCAAGTAAATATTTAGTAAAAGATAAAACAAGATGTTCTTCTTCGTGTTTCACGGTTACAGTCATCACACTTGGGTTATCCTGCCAGGGGTAGCCCTCAGTCAGCCCAAATACCAGAGGCATAGTATTTCTGCATCGGATGCTGTCGCTCCAGGACTGATGTCAGGTTGTCAGTGGTATAAAATCAGGCAGCCGACGCCATTACATCAGTCTTTCTTGCTGAGGAGCCCGAAGCAGAAGCAGTTTGTACATGTGCCGGTCAGCCGCTACCTGAGTTTTCGTTTCCAAATTGAAGTTGAAGTCTTCTAAAGCTAAGTACCCCATTGGGGATCCTTTTTTCTTGCTCTAACTGATGTCAGAAAAAGTTAACAATTGTGTCACCTGTGGAAAGCAAATGCTACACCAAGATTTCCATTCTTACTGTGTCACCTGTTTAGGCCCAGACCGTGATGTTCCTCGCTGTCAGTTTTATGCTTTATTCAGTGCCAGAACTATACATCATCGGGCCCTTATCATAGCTAAATATTTTTGCTCTCGATCTCCGTATTCCAAAATGGCTTCGGTAATCCATCCGACTACCGATCTTCCGAAAAAAATGTAAGGATAAAGAGAGCGACAGACCGCACAGGTCCAAAACTGCCGACGACACTTTCAATAAGCTAGTCGCCAGTTCGCCAGTCCTCAGTGCCCGCTTCTGTGGATTCATAGGCTGCTATCAAGACCCGTTTGGAGTCCGGTATGCACAAGACTCTTCTTTGACTAAGGATCCTGCGGATATCTCTACATTGGATGGGTCTGGAGCCGCTGAGCAGTTCTTCGCACTATCGATATTCGACACAAACCGACTTCTTTCACCTCTTCAGCTCTTTCTAAAACTACCAAGTTTCTAAGGCCCAGGGTACAAACTATGCCTAAAAAAACGACGACCCAAGCCCAAGCACCTGTTTCCATGCCTCAGTCTCAAATGCTTAAAATGCCAGAAGACCTTATACTTATTAAGAGAAACCAGCCTACCCCTTCCAAAAGAAAAAGAGACTTGTCCTCAGCAGTTTTATCCGACCAGGAGTCCGATGACTCTGAAGTTTCTGATTATGAAGACATGCAACCCTTATCTGCTTATGAGGATTCAGATGCAGAGGAATCCATTCCTTCTGCCTCTCCTCCAGAGGATTTTTCATTTGGTGAAACCCTACATACTTTAAGGCAGCATTTCCAATGGGAATGTCAGGACTAGCCTCAGTCCAAAAAGAGACTCAGGGAATTCTTAGATTTACCACAGCACAGACCTTTAGCCATTCCTCCTGTCCTGGATGTTGTGAATGATGTCTTTATGGAATCCATTTTAACTCCTGACACCCTCCCACCTGCTCCCAGGAAACCTGACAAGTACTACAGAGTCCCTGACTCACATAAATTTATTTTCGGAAATCCTACTGCTGACCCAGAGGTCATCTCCCAAGGACCTAAAGGAATAAAAGCAACCACAGCTAAGAATCCCACCCCCTCGGACAGGGATTCCCAAGCTTTAGATAGATGGGTCAAAAAAGTATACACCTCTGCAACTCTTGCCATTCGAGCACTAAATTGTCAATTCCACATGCTGAAATACCAGCAACATACAATGGAACTCCTGAAACAAAAAATATCTGCCCTTCCGGCTTGTGCAGAAAATTACAGAAGCTTATGCATTCTGAAAGCCAAGTTACTAAACACACCTTGCAATGTGGCTTTGACGCTCTAGACGCATCCTGCAGGGCAGCAGTCACCAGTTCTGAACTTGGAAGGCATGCTTGGCTTAAGGAACAGACCTTGCCAGACCATGTCAAATCAAAACTATTTGACGCACCATTGAACAAAGACAACTTGTTTGGCACCAAGGCAGAAGAGGTCTTAAAAAAGCTAAATCTATGCAGACAGACAGACTTCTTGCAGGTCCAGCCTCCGAGTTCAATAGGCATTGCCCCTCCAAGCACTGGTCCTTTCTGGCCCCCTCAAGGCCAGCTCAGACAAGACCTAGGGGAAGCAGACCCCCCAGACAGCAAACCAAGGAATGCAGAGATCTAACCAATGGAGTTCTTCCACTTCAAAAACAGGGAGTGCTAAGCCAACCCCTTATGGAAAGAACTCACAATGACTTTACAACTCCACCTCTTACCTCTGCCCACCTGCTTGTGCCCCTAGGAGGAAAACTATCCTCCCATGCAAAAAACTGGGCCTCCATCACCAAAGATCGATGGGTCCTCAACATAGTGTCCCAAGGATACAACTTTTATTTCCACACTCTGCCAACCCCAAAAATGTTCCCAGATCTTCCTCCAAACTAATGGGCAAAGGCCCAAAACCATGTCCATTCCCTGCTCTCCATGAGGGCAATACGGCCTGTTCCTGCAGACCAGATAGGCCAAGGTTTCTATTCCAGGCTTTTCCTGGTACCCAGAAAAGAGGGCACCTGGCACCCAATCTTCTATCTATCAATTCTAAACACCTTCCTGGTAATATCAAAATTCAAAATGCTCACCCTACAGCAGCTTCTTCCTGTGTTATCCAAGGATGCTTGCTGAGCCACCCTAGACCTAAAAGAAGCCTATCTACACATCCCAATCAGGGATTCTTGTAGGAAATATCTATGTTTCAGGGCAGGATCTATGCACTTTCATTTCTCTGCGCTTCCCTTTGGCTTATCCACTGCTCCCAGAGTTTTCACAAAATACCTGGCTCTAGCCATTGCCTTTTGCAGACAAAGGAATATTCACATTTACCTCTACGTAGACAACTGCCTGACTCAGGCAGAAAGTCATGAAAAGCTGTTGCAGCACCTGACCTTTGTAAAGGACCTACTGACCTCCCTGGGGGTATACTATAAACGAAAAGAAATCCAAACTTGTCCTCACTCAAAAAATGGTATTCCTGGGAGCAAGTCTGGACAAAGCATCCCAGATGGCATTCCTTACTCCAGAAAAACAAGTCTGTCTGACAGGCTGCTTCTCTCAACTAGCCACCAGAACCCAGTTATCCGCAAGGAAAATCCTGCAAGCTCTAGGGTCCATGGCATCCTGCATTCTATTCATTTCATATGCCAGACTGCATATGAGGAAACTTCAGTGGTGCCTAAAAAGCATTTGGTGTCAAAATTCTCAGGACCTGGAAACTATCATACCTGTGATACCTTGTGTAAGGAAAGATTTTCTTTGGTGGGCACCAGCATGCAACCACAACAAGGGACATCCTTTTTTACAACCCCATGCCACCCAGACCCTAACCACAGATGCATCCGATTATGCCTGGGGTGTACACCTGGACGGCAGGTGCATTCAGGGCCATTGGAGCCCAAGTCAAATACATCTGCACATCAACCAAAAAGAGATGATAGCTGTTCAGCACACTCTGACAGCTTTCAGACCCCTGCTCTCCCCGGGGCCTCTACTGATCAAAACAGACAAAACCACAGTGATGTGGTACATCAACAAGCAGGGAGGAACTCACTCTTATCCCCTCTGCAGGCTAGCCATTACCCTTTGGCACATGGCTTCAGCCATACAAATTCACTTGCTAGCACAATTCCTGCCAGGCTCCCAAAACTCTCTGGCAGACAACTTAAGCAGAAACCTCCTAGACCCACACGAGTGGAAGCTAGACCACAGCACCTTCAACCTTGTAACCCAGAAATGGGGCAGCCTGAAGATGGACCTCTTTGCCTCCCACAACAATCACCAGCTCAGCAAATTCTGCACCAGGGAACCTCACAGCAAAGCCTGGAAATTGGATGCCCTATCCTTCCAATGGGTAAACCTCTTGATCTATGCATTTCCCCATCTACCTCTACTTACAAGGGTATTGCTCAAAATAAGGGAGTGAAAACCAAGAGCAATCTTGATTGCCCCAGACTGGCCACGCCAGCACTGGTACCTACTGTTGTGCAGTCGGTCACCCCTGCCTCCATGGCACCTTCCTCAGATACTAACTCTCCTGACCTAGCAGCAAGGAGAATTCATGCATCCACATTTGCAGACCCTGAACCTGGCAGCCTGGCTTATTCCCTGACCTCTCTTCCATTTGCCAGCCTAAGCAAGCAAGTCCTGGATGTTATACATGAGGCCAGATGCCCCAGCACTAGATAATCCTGTGCTGACTAAAGGAGCTGAAACATCACAGCCCTCCCTACCTCTCATCCTGGATTACCTAGCAGACCTACTTCACAGGGGCCTATCCTTTTCTTCTGTTAAAATTCTTGCCTCTGCCATCTCTGCTCATTACAGCACAGAGCCACCTCTCTTTTCTGCCCCTCTCAAAGAGGGGCTAACAATTTTAGGCCACCCAGAAGAGCTCCTACCTCCAGCTTGGGACCTTAACTTTGTGTTGGAAAAACTCACACTACCCCCCCCCCCCCTTGAGCCTGCAGCTTAGGCAGAGTTAAAATTCCTCTCTTGGAAAACAGCCTTGCTTCTGGCCATCACTTCAGCTAGAAGAGTTTCAGAGCTACAATCACTCATGGCTGTAGAGCCCTTCATCATTTTTCATGCTGACAGGGTCTCCCTCAGGACTAACCCAACTTTCATGCCTAAAGTGGTGTCCAGTGTGGCTCTCAACCAATGAATACATTTGCCCACCTTTTTCCCTAATCCTCAAAGCAAGGGGAAAGGTTTCTGCATTCTGTAGATGTGCACAGACAGTTCAGATTCTACCTGGATAGGACTAAATATTTTAGGAAAACTGACCAATTGCTAGTCAGCTTTGCAGCAGGGGCAGAGGGCAAGGCCATATCCAAACAAACAATCTCCAAATGGATAGCACACTGTATCCATTTCTTCTACAAATACCATGGGAAACCACCCCCTAAGCAGGTCAGGACGCATTCCATCAGGGCAACCTCCATCTCTGCAGCTTTTCTCAGAGGGGTCCCTACCAGGGACATCCTGGAGGTTGCAACATGGAGTTCTGTTCATACCTTCACCAAGCATTACCACCTGCCTATCTTCTCCAATTCTAGGGCAGGCTTTGCAACCGCAGTCTTGCAGGGCATCCTAGCCAGCCCCTAGTCTTCTTGACTGCCTCCACCCTTTTCTTCAGCTTTGGGAATCAACCCAAGTGGGATGACTGCAACAATGAAACACAAAGAACATAGTACATTTGTGTACACTTACCAAAAATGTAGATGTTCGAGTGTATTCACTGTTGCAGTCCTGGTTTCCCACCCTCCATCCCCCTTGTCTCTCTCTCTCTCTCTCTTTCTTACTCACCCCTTGCAGAGATTTTTGGTATTTACTTTCTACTGGTGGCATTCTTCCTGCATAACCTAGCTCCCTATTTGGGGGCTCCTGACATTTGGGGCAAGAAAAACTGATGTAATGGCATCAGCTGCCTGATTTTATACCACTGACAACCTGACGTCAGTCCTGGAGCGACAGCAACCGACGCAGAAATACTAAGCCTCTGGTATTCAGGCCAAATGATGGCTACCCCTGGCAGGATAACCCAAGTGTGATGACTGCAACAGTGAATACAATCGAACATCTACATTTATGGTAAGTGTACACAACTGTACTTTTCCTCCTGTTTTAATGGCAGGTGTGCATGTTCAACATGAAAACAAGCAGGAATCGGAGGGTGAAAATAGATTTGTTAACAGTTTGTGCTTAATAGTGACAGTAGATGATGTAAAAATAAAAAGTATTGTTCGTCAGAACAGGAAAGTTTTCCAAGGTAATAAAGATTTTACAAATATAGTGCGGGAAGAACCACATTTGATAGTAAAAAGGCCAAATCTATTAAACAATATTTGGAGACAGATAACATTCAGATATCCAGTGTGGAAACTTATAAAAATAATGGGATGTTTCCATATGGGTTTTGTGATGTGTGTACCTACATTTTTGTGGGTCCTAGTATATATTTGCACAGTCCTGCATGTGTATTGGAAGTGAAAGGGCATTATAACTGTAACTCTTTAGGGCTTATTTACATAGCCATATGCTCAGGTTGTTCTTCATTTTATGAAGGCATGACCACAAGAAAATGAAGAACTAGAATTAAAGAACGTCTATATGCTATAAGATGTAAAGATGGCAACAATGCACTTTGTAAAGCATAATTTAACATGTGATGTTTACAAAAAAATTCTGTTTTCTGTATTAGAAACAGTGTGTAAAAAAATTTGCATGGGGTGATTACAAGAAATCTGTGTTAAAAAGGGAGACCTTATGGCAGTTAAGACTACAGGCTGATAAAAAGCCTGGTTTAAATGAAACCATGTGTATTAAATATTTTGTATAAATGCTTTTATAAATGTTATCTGTGCAGGGCGATGTGTGAATTTTGAGATGTTCCTTGAATTTTTTATGAAGGTTTTCATTGGATATTGTTAGTAGAACTGAGTATTTAAGTGTGGATGGAAAGGATTTCCATTCGACTTTCACAGTATCTGCCCATCGATGCCCCAGCTTGGTATCAGATAATTTCAGACAAATAGGGTGTGACGGTGATTCAGGAGGGTTAAAGCCATTCCTCCTTTCCCACTCAACTAGTGTTGTTTTTTCTGGTGCTCCAACACATTAGAAGCAGGTGTCGTAGAACATATTCTTACAGAACAGTTAGAAAGAGGGTTTTGTTCCAGCATGTTTCTGGTACAAAAAAAGAGCATCTGTGGAGACTAGTTTTGGATCTCTCCTTTCTCAGTGTCTATGTGAAGGTTCCAGAATGCAAGACGTTGACCCTTGTGTCAGGGCTAGCTCTCTTACCAGACCACGTTAGCCATGGATCTCAAGTATACTTACTTTTGCATTCAGGGAGCATACAATTTCAGGCAATTCCTATGATTTTGTGTATCAGGATCATATTATCAATTCTCTGCATTACTCTTTGGACTATCTACTGCACCAAGAGCATTTACAAAGTGCCTAGTTTTAGTGGTGGCTCACTACAGACAGCACGGTATCCACAATTTTCCTTTTTTAGGTAACTCACTTGTTTATGTGGAATCTTTACCAGATGTCAGGAATCCTTCACAAAAGTTTCACCCCTCCTAACTCATTTGTGGTTTCAGATAAAGATAGAGAAATCCTTCCTGATTGTGTCCAAATGGATAGTTTTTCAAGGGTGCCTTGAGAGACTCCCATGCAAAAAAAGCCTTTTACCCTAAGACAAGGTAGAAGCATACTAGTAAGTATTACTGAACTTTTCTCATCTGTCCCAAGCTATCCTCAGGATATTAAGCCTTATGGCTTCTATGATCTCATTGATACCAATTGTCAAACTGTACATGAGAAAGATTCAGTGGTTCCTCATAAACATGTGCATGCAGCATCTTCACCTCCTAGATGTTTTCAAATACCAGTGCTGGGCTTTGTAAATTTAGACCTTCAGTGGTGAAGGGATCATATGGCTGATAATCCAAGACTCCCTTTTTTCTTCCTACCCTAAAAAAATCAGTCTTGACAGACTTCTTGCATTTCACTTGGGGAGCATTTTTTATGGGAGTAAAAGTGTAAGGTCTGTGTGAAAATTTAGACAGATCAAAGGACATAAATGCCCAAGAAATTCAAAGAAATACTGACTTTAATTCAAGTTATAAAAGCTCTGCATCATCTTTGGTAACCAGGCCCTCTTCAGGTGATTACAGACAACACAACAGTGATGTTGGTACTTAAACATGCAAGGGGGGCTACCTACCAAGTCATACTGTCTGTGCCATCTGCAATGATTTGTTGAGAGTTAACTCTTCAGCACTCTGTAACTCTTCAGGCTTCTTTCATACTGTCAGAGCAAGATGTAGTGGCAGACAAATTCAGCAGAACCTGGACAGACCCTCACAAGTAGAAGCTCAGTTCAGAGGTATTCCTGGAATTGATCCAGATGTGGGGAACACCTCAAGTAGATCTGTTTCAAAACAGACAACTAGGCAAATTCTGTTCATGAAATCAATGTGACCAAGCATGGTGAACTGACTCTCTTTCATTCTCTTGGTCAGGGAGGTTCCTGCGTGCTTTTCCACCCTTTCCAGTGATTTCCAAGGTACTTCTGAATATTCAGAAAGATTTACCAAAAATCATTGTAGTGACTCCCTTTTGGTCAAGGCAGAATTGATTCTCCCTTCTTATGGAATTGGCCAAGGATAATTACTACAAACTTCCTCACACACTGGATCTGTTCACACAGGACAAGGAGAATTTGATACACCCTGACCTCAAATGTGTGGCAGCCTGGATGATTCAATTTTAATTCCTTTTAGGCACCTTTTTCACGTGGACGTGCAGCAGGTAGTAAAGGAGGCAAGAAAGCCTGCAACTAGAAACTCGTATATTGGCAAATTGAAAAGATTTTCTAGTTGACAACTAGAAAATAACCATGATCCCCTGGTGCTCAAATATTTGTGTGAGTTAGTATCCTTTTGCCTTTCATCTGTGTCTGTCAGAGTGCATCTTTCTTTGATTTCAGTTTGTCTGCTCATAGATTCTCTTCTTTCTTCCCTGTTTGTGGTCAAACAGTTTCTGAAAGGGGTGTTACACATGAGACCTCCTTGAAACAAATACCTCTATCGTAGCCACTCAGTCTTGTGAGAGGAACTGACTTTTGTCACCTTTTGAACCATCTTCTTTGGTTGATTTCAGGTTCATTACTTGGAAATATGTTCTACTTGTTGCTCTGACATCTGAAAGGTTAGTGTCTGAGTTGCAAGTTCTCATGGTGAAGGAACCCAGGCTGTTTTTATTTATTTATTTACTTTTTATAGAGGTAGGGTCAGTCTGTGGACTAACCCTTCATTCATGCCTAAAGTGGTCTCAGAATTCCAGTTTACTAGCCAAATCCTAAAAACAAGGGAGGAAAGATTCTTCATACCTTTGATGTTCATTGTCAATGTAACTATTACCTTGACAGAAACAAATCCTTCAGGAAGGATGATCAGTTATTTATTTCCTATTCTTGGACCAAGAAAGGTCAATCCATGCCTAAACAGACCATTTCTAAAGGGTTGTCTTCTGCTGTTGTGTTTTGATACTGCCACCATGGCAAAACTATTGCAGTCAGGTTTAGGGCCCATTTTACCAGGGTGTTTGCTTCTTTGACGGTGTATTGGAAAGGAGTGGAATCTAGATGCATTCTAGAGGCAGCAACTTGGTCCTCTATCCATACATTTAAAATGCACTACAAACTGGATTCCTTCTGTAGGTCCAGAGCAGGCTTTGAGAAGACCATCCTCCTGTAGCTGCTGGACCCTTATCCTTCCTCTTCCCAGCTTGGGTACGCTTTGGTAGTCTACCACTAGGCTACTGCAGCAGTGAGAGTGATGAACATACTGCAGTTGTATAAGTTGCACTCACCCATAACTGTAGATGTTCGAATTCTTCACAGCTGAAGTAGCCACACCCACCCACCATCCCTGTTGTTGTACACAGTTGGTGTAGCTTACAGCCTTTATTTTTGTGTTTTTTGTTAGATATTAGTTAAAGATAAGTTTCATTTTTCTTTCCTTTGGAGAAAGAACGTCCTGAAGATTTTTTGTTACTATAGCTGCCTTCATAGTCCTCTCCACACTGAATTAGCCTATAGGTAGCCAGGGTAAGTGTGAGGAAGGGGGTTAGAGCTTTGGGAAGTTGGTCAGGTGCTATATTGTTGGCAGCATGCAACCAATAGGCTACTGTATCAGTGAAGAATTTAAGCATCTACTGTTGTAGTTAACAACTTTTACTTTTCTTTGATACCATTTTTGGAGGTTTCTAATTTTCAGTCTTTGTGCACATAAGGGACCTTTGTTGGTAGGTGTTTGGTGTTCATATGCATTACACGTTTAAACCATTACAACTTGGTCTTATTAGCTGTCGCTCTATAGTAAGCTGACTGGAAATTTCTCATGTCATCATTCTTTTGGTGCATTTTTATACAGATGTTTAAAACTGATTGATTCCAGTTTTTGGATGGTGTTTTTCAGAGGAGCGTGCATTTCTGCTTTATAAATCAGAATTGATTTTATGGCAGTTATGCTCTAATTTTTGTTTTGATGGAGAGTTTTTTTTGTTTGTTTGTTTCCATAAACATTTTCTACACTTTAAAATCAGCGTGGCTGTGCCTGTGTGATATGGTGTGCCCGTTTCATCGTTATTCTTTTTGGGTTATGTGAGAGCCAAGATTTTGGTATGCTTCAGTCTGTCCCCTTTGTCTCCTTATTAGCACCAACTGAAAGTTCTGAATGTCAGTTGTCATGACTTTTGTTTTGAATGGGTTGAATTTTAGGCCAGATTGTTCAGTATTGTTTTAACAAATGAAATGAATGTCTCTGTTGTTACTCAATATCAGGATATCTTCAGATTAAGATCCTACATAGTTATTAGAGATATTTTGGAAATTTTATGAAAATTTGTATGAAGCAGAGGAGTAGAGAGACCAAGAAAATGCTCAAATGGTAGTATTTATGGGAGACTTAATGATGCCAATTTAATGAAAGGTGAGGCTCAATAGTGAATAGGAAGAGAAGTAATAAAAACAGTGACATATAGTATAATCACTCAACAAGGAAGTCTCCAGGAAGAGATGATATATTCCTGTGGAGATTTGGAATTTAATAGGGAAGAAAGTGATAATTATCTGAAAGGTTTTGCTTAATGATGTTTGAAAGAGGGGGAAATACTGGCATCGTGGTAGAAAGCTGTATGTATTACCAAAAGAAGACAAACCCTACAGATCGGCTTAATGTGGACCCATTTCAATTTTAAACTGTGATTATAAAGAGTTTACGTCTATTATCATGTAAGACAAGGGCAAATATGTTACCAAAATTGAGAGATATGGATCATCATGCTTTTGTGGAAGAGAGGCAGATGTTTGATATTATCTGAACAGTGATGAATCAGTAGGAAGCCGAATGTAAGAAAGCACAATTGCTGGTTGAAGTTTGACGAAGTGAAAGCTTCTGATAGACTCAGTATTTTATAATTAGGGTAATGGCAGTATTTCTATTCCCTTACAGAATAACAGGGTTAGTAAGGAAGAGATACCAAAGGACAGATGCAAGAACAAAGGTGGAATGATTCCTCTCTGACAACCTTGTTTGAACAGGTGAACCAGGCAAGGATGTCCTCTCTTACCTTTCTTATTTGCTTTATATTTAGGAGTGTTTGGCAAAGAAAATAAGGGATTCACACATTCTGGGATGCAACTGCTGTGGTGATCAAGAAAGGTTAGCATCATTTTTAAGTTGGGATCCTCCTGATAGTATAAGGTGGTTTAGAGTTGCCTGATTTGAAGGGGTACTTTAAAGCTACACAATCAAGGCGCATATGCATAACTCAAGTAAAAAGTTATAAATCAAAGTCCAGTAGGATTATTTAGAAACATGTGTATGTGTTGGGGGGTGAGTTAGAGAGATAAAGAGAACATATTAGAATTTTGAATAAACCAAATAATGAAAATCACCACCAGCGATAAAGTGGTCCTGAACAGAAAAAAGAAGAAAAATAACATACGAAAATAAAAAGCTCCGTTCAGGACCAAGCAGTCAGTCAATCCACACCAGGAAATAAGCAAAATCAATGTCTATTCAGACCTTATGTCAATATCCAAGGATAAAGGCTCTGTATATAAGCATACAGCAAGAGTCTATTCAGACCTCAAGGAACACTTCAAAAATATCCACAAATATTCCACATTCAAAGTCCAGTAGTATAAAAAATGAAAACTTTTTATTTAACAACGGTGAGCGCTTTCGCTATGTAGCTTTTTCAAACCATTACAAATACATCTCTCATACAACTCAATATATACCTCAGTACTCAATTGATTAATAAGATAATTAAATAATTAAGTATCACTTAAATAATTAAAAGAATATAAACACATAATATATATATATATATATATATATATATATATATATATATATATATACAAGTACATTAAAAATAAAATAATACATAATACCCGATAACTTTAAATATGTATATAAATATATATGCAACACCTGAAAATATATGTTGTTTTTTGAAAGCATATATTCATTTATATTTCATCCTTCTTCCTTCAAGTGCAAGTTTCAGTGGAATTTTTTCATTTAATAATTCCGATGTTAATATGTTTGTGCACCCTACAACATCTCAAATTTTCACTTTTGATATCAATGCAACTTGTGACACAGAACATTTAGTGTACCTTGCTACTTGCATGAAGTGCACTGTGTTCTATGTCGGAAAAACTGACAGAAAATTAAAAAACAGAGTTAGGGAACATATTTATCAGATTAGAATTAAATCTGAAATTAATGCACTTTCTAAACATATTATACAGAATGGTCCCATGCATTACTTCAAATTCATGGTAATACATATTAATGTACCCAATGACAGGGGAGGAGATATAAGAAATCACACAGAACAACTAGAAACTAGTTGGATTATAAGGCTACAAGCCCATATTTATCCTGGTTTAAATTAAAAAATTCCATTGAAACCTGCACTTGAAGGAAGAAGGATGAAATATAAATGAATATATGCTTTCAAAAAACAACATATATTTTCAGGTGTTGCATATATATTTATATACATATTTAAAGTTATCGGGTATTATGTATTATTTTATTTTTAATGTACTTGCATATGTATATATATATATATATATATATATTTTATGTGTTTATATTCTTTTAATTATTTAAGTGATAATTATTTAATTATCTTATTAATCAATTGAGTACTGAGGTATATATTGAGTTGTATGAGAGATGTATTTGTAATGGTTTGAATAAGCTACATAGCGAAAGCGGTCACCATTGTTAAATAAAAAGTTTTCATTTTTTATACAACTGGACTTTGAATGTGGAATATTTGTGGATATTTTTGAAGTGTTCCTTGAGGTCTGAATAGACTCTTGCTGTATGCTTATATACAGAGCCTTTATCCTTGGATATTGACATAAGGTCTGAATAGACATTGATTTTGCTTTTTTCCTGGTGTGGATTGACTGACTGCTTGGTTTAGTCCTGAACGGAGCTTTTTATTTTCGTATATTAGAATTTTGGATGCAAGTTCTTAAGAATAATAGTAACAACCAGTCAGAATATTATGTTCATAAAGTCTTACAAAGTATTCTAAGAATTAAACCAGCGTGGGACTGGATAAAGGAGATTTTACCAAGAAGCAATATAATATCCATAACTAGGGATATAGGTGAGAGAGGGCTGGGATTTACTAGAGGAAATTAGCAAAGGAACAAGATGTTGGGAGCAAATAATTTGGGAGGGAAGGACAACAGAGTAGGAAGAGACTAAGCAGCAGTTTGGATCTGGTTAGAGAGTGCTTCCTTGTTAGGGATCAGTAACAGAGTGTAAACAAAGTGATATGCACAGAGGAGTGCAATGTGAAAGACTACCTGTGGTAGAGTATTTGTTTGAGTCTAGAACAGAGGTTCTACTATGGACCAGCAAGCAGCAAAGCTATGAGTATTAAAAACGTCAAGTAGTATTGCGCAAAACACAGAGGAGCAACAAAAGGAAACTGTAAGTGGTTTTGCAGTGGGTCAAGCCCCCCCCCCCTCATGGTTGCACTAAGTTGATGAAGGAAGAAATCTCCCAAAATAAGTGAATCACTGTTGGTGCACACTTAGAGATTACACCGGCAGTGATTTCCTATAGAAAACCGTGATCAGAATTGTGGGATGTTCATCCTGTTTCTCACTGCTTTAGTAACCTTAGCTATATGAGTTATATCCTGCCATTGATATGACAGCCAGCCAGCTTCCAAAGCTTCAGGGCACCTTCCATGCATCCAAACTTTCAGACAGCTCAAATTGAGCTGACTAAAAGGCATGTTTGGGAGCAAGTCCTTCAGAGCTTTACTGATGTCAAAGAGTATGCTTCTGTTTGGTTTTTGAGGCTCGACAGTCTGCTTGTGTTGTTCCTTTGCTGAGCAGATAAGTTCCCTTTGGGGAAACAAGTGTCCTGGTTACACTAAATTTAAAAGATGCTTATCATCATGTTCTTTTTCATCTAGATTTCAGGTGTTTCTTAAAGTTTGTGTTTCTGGATCACTTTATCAGTTCCTGCATTAACCTTTGAACTATCCACTGCATCAAGAGTGTTCACAAAGTAACTAGCTCCAGTTGTCTTTTTTTTTCCATATTTAGATGACTTGCTCATCTTTAAAGAGTTCTTTTCAAAGTTTCAGGAATTTTTCACGTGGGTGAGAGATCTCATTCAGAAGCTAGGATTCCAAGAGAACATTCAAAAGTACTTTTTGATTCCTTCAAACATGATTTTGTTTCTGGGGTGCCAACTGGATACCTCAGTTCAAAGAGCTTTTCTTCCACAGAAAAAAATAGATTTATATCTAAATCTATTTCTTAGGTTTTACTGTCAGACTTCTGTACCTGTGAGGGAATACCTCAGGATTTTCTCTCTCATGGCATCTGGGTTTCTCATGATAACCCTTACAAGACTTTACATAAGAAAGGTACAAAGGTATCTGAAGTCTCTTTGGTGCAAGATTCAGCATCTCTTGACTTTTCAAATCCCAGTGCTGAGGTTTATCAAAATGACTTGGTGGAGACCTCAAATATCCATATTTGGATCTTTCCTTACTTCTCCCTATTTCAAACAGCCAGTCATCTGAGATGCCTTGGACTTTGCTTGGGGAGCAGTTTCAGAAGAGATAATAGTACAAGGTGTGTGGAACACCTAGGAAAGATGCAAACACTTAAATATAAAACAGTGATTGCCCTGATCAAGGCACCCAACTCTGAATCATCTTTGGTCCCCAAGACCTCTTCAAGTTATTTTAGACAATACCATAGTCATGTGGTACATCTACAAGTAGGGAGGAACCTGATTTTACCCCCCTTTGCAGACTAGCTATGTTAGCTTGGTATATAACATCACAGCACAATCTCCGTTATAGGCATTCTTTATTCCGTCGGAGCAATATTGTGTGGCAGACAAGCTGAGTGCAACATGGCAGACCCTCACGTATATAAACTAGATCAGAGGGTCTTCCAGGATTTGTTCTGTCCATGGGGAGTTCCTCTAGTAGATCGATTTACCCCCTCTCTAAGTAATCAGCTGGCAAGATTCAGCTCCAGGGCTTCATGCAAGACAGATGACTTTTCCTTTCCTTTGACAGGAGTGTTTTTCTGAATGCTTTTACACTGATATCCAGGGTATTCTGAAGATTCAGAAGGAATCGCCCAAGATCATTATGGTGGTTCTCTTTCTGGCTCAGGTAATAGTGGTTCTCCTTTCCTTTGGAAATGGACAGGGGCGGTTGCCACAAGCTTCCTCACAAACTGGATCTACTCACACAAGAACTGTGGTGTTTGATACACCCCAGCTCCAATCAACTTTAACTGACTGCTTGGATAATAGTGTCTTAATTTCCTTTAGACACCTGGTTACTGAGGACATGCAACATGTACTAATGGAGGTAGGAAGCTCTGCTACTAGAAAGTCATATAACAGCAAATGGAAAAGGTTTTATAGTTGATGCAAACAACAAAAAAATTACCAGCACCCATTCAAGGCTAGTTGTTCTCTGGATTTACAATAGTTGCGTGAGTTACTTTCCTATGTCCTTTCTTCCTCCTCCTCCATCAAGGTTCATTTATAGGCCATTTCAGCATGTCTTCCCATGGATAATCCTCTTTCAAGATTTTCTCATGTCAGAGTGTTTTTGAAAGTGGTTTTACTTAAGAGGCTTCCGAGAAACAAGTGGCCCCATCTTGGGAACTTAAATTTGTTTTAAAGAAGCTAACACTTGCTCCATTTTAACCTGCTAATCTGGCTGATTTGAGGTTCTTAACACGGAAAGTAGTTTTACTGATTATCCTGATCTCTGCAGGAAGAGTACTTCAATTGTAAGCTTTTATGGTGAGTCCAGCCCTATCTCATTTTCTGTAGAGGTAGGGTTTCTTTGAGAGCTAATCTGTCTTTTATGCCTTAAATGGTATCCAAGTTTCCTTTAGGGCAAACTGTCCATTCTCCTATTTTCTTTACTGATCTTAAAAATGAGGGAGTAAGAAATATACTGACAACTTAGTAACTATCTTGACAGAACTACATTTTTCAGATCTTTTATTCTTTTCTTGTGAGGGTAAGAAGTAGGGACAACCTGTGTCGATGCAGACTATTTCTGAACAGTTGTGTAAGGCTGTTACCTTTTGTTATACTTATCACAACAACATTTTTCCAGGCAGGGTCAAGGCCCATGCTGCCAGGGTTTTGACTTCATCTGTTTTTTTGGAAAGGACTCTATTCAAGAAGTATTCTAGAAACTGCAAATTGGTCCTCTGTACATACTTTTACAAAGCTCTATAAGCTCGATTCCTTGTCTAGGTCTAGATCAGAGATTGCAAGAGTCATTCTGTAGGGGCTTCTGGACTCTTCTCCTTCCCAAATGCAGTTAGCTTCGGTAATCTGCCTATAGAGCTAAGGCTACTGCAGCAGTGAAAGATATGATGAACATAGTACAGTTGTGTAAGTAAAGTTACCATAATAGTATATGTTTGAATAATCAGTGCTGCAGTAGCTGCTCCCTTCCCCCATCTGTCTTGTTTTTTGGTATATTGTTTATGCCAGGATGTGGTTATTTATTTTTTGTTCTTCAGGGCAGTGTCCTTTCGGGGCTTATTCTCCCTCTCTCTGTTGGCAGGAAAACTCTGAAGGGCTTGGCACCCAAACTTGTCTTTTAGTCATCTCGGCTCAAGCTGCCTGACAGCTTAGGCATGTGGAAGGTGTCCTGAAGTTTTGGAATGGCTGTTATATTCTTTGCAGGATGTAACACATCTCGCTAAGGCTGTACTTTCATTGGCATTTTATGCTTTGGGCTATTGATACTTAATGATTTTGAACATGGCCAACTGTAGATGATACATGTATCTAGATCAGAAACTGCTGTTACAGAACAGGCAATTAGTAGGACATGTAAAATATTGTATAACTGCAAGAATCAATAAGAGAAAGACAGAAACGTTTGGGAGAAGAGAGTAGAAAGGAGGATTACTAAGGAATAATGGGTATAAATCTGTAGGGCTCCTAAGTAAGCAACAAAGTCCGGAAGGTTTAGGAGTATTGCATGGCAGTGTTGGCACTGGTTGTTTTATACCCCAAATAAACTTTAGATGGTATTCCTCAGTTGGATGGCAAAAGTTGGAGATGTGATGGGCAAGAATTAGGAAATTGGGAGCATGTATTTCAGGAATGTAATGAGTTGGCAGTTAAAGTAATCTCGAGGGATTTTTTTTTTTTTTAAACATAAATGATGGAGGAATCAAATGGTAGTAACGAAGGAAGTTATTCTTTTGAACTGGAATATTAAGTTCTGAATTGCCCAGGCATAGTAAGACCTTACTAAGTTTCATGATGTTGATTGTTAATGTGGTGATTACTCTCCCTTCTTCACTCACTTCCTTACTTCTGTCAGTTTCTTTCCCCTGACTTTCTCTCTAAATATACCATAAGACTGCCTTTCACTCACTTCGTATTGCAATTCCTGCTTGTATTATACTAACTTACTTTTAATTTTTCTATAAACTGGCTAAAAATTCTCTAACTATTGGATCATTGTCATATAACTTGAATCTACGCTTAACCAGTGATCTGATGTTGTCATTTTCATTCTTCCTTAATCTGCTGGTTTTGGATCCGACCTCGGATCTGACTCAGCTGCTTTCAAAAGCTTAGGCTCAGAAGCTTGAGCTCCTCCCCAACCCATAACACCTCACTCCCTCCTGGTTACCTCAAATCTCATTTGCTGCTCATAGGAGAAGCATCGTGGTCCATTGTCTTGAGCTCCGGTGAGAAAAAAAAGTTTTACAGGCATAAGTTAAGTGGGTTTTCTGTTTTAGTGTACCCTTTCTTACACTCTTCTGTACCCTACCCTCTAACTCTGTGTTTTATATATATATATATATATATATATATATATATATATATATATATATGCATATATATATATATATATATATATATATATATATATATATATATATATATATATATATATATATACGTGTATATATATATATATATATATATATATATATATATATATATATATATACATATATATATATATATATATATATATATATATATATAAAAGCTGTAGTTTAGTTTGGTTTGTCTTTGTTGCATCCACTGGCACGCTCTTGGTGGGATTGCTTTCTTTTTCCTTTCCTCTCTAAAGTTTTTGGGATGTCAGAGAAACCTTTAGGTTTCAAAAATTGCACTTCCTGTGGGCACAAGATTCCCTTATCTGATCCCCACAGGGAATGTGTATATTGTATTGGCCTTGCTCACCTTGAAGCCTCCTGTGCCATCTGCGAAGGCTTCCATTAGTCAACACTGTCCAACAGGAGTAACAAGCTTATTTTGTAGGGTCTTTTACCTCCTTCAGCCCTGTCGGCAAGTTGTTGTTGTTCTTCTTCAGGGGCTCAGCGCCCTTCCAAAAAGCACCGAGAAGACAGGGATTGCAGAAAAAATTCTCCGTAGAAAGTCTGCTTCCTCGTCTTCGGATGAGCCTCCAGCCAAGGCTCCTAAGGTGTCAGATCCGAGAACTTTCGATCCAAATAAGTCCACACAACTCTGTCCTTGGCCCTGAGCTCCTTTGCCTTCAGGGCTCCTTCCACCTAGTACAAGTTCACCTCATAAAGAGATGTCTCTGAGGATCATCCAGGCCACCTTCCAGAGCATCTTCTATCAGGTCTACCCACAGCCTTTCGGAATCAGAGGTGGACAGATTGATGAGGCAGGTCCTTCAGATACAGATCCAGATGGGGGTCTCAACAGCCCCATCCCCTACTGGGACCCTGGGCAGAAGTCACCCTTTAGATATTTAGCTCCTTCTCTGATCTGACCTGCTGCTTCTGAGCCCTTGGATCCGACTGTCCTGGAAGCCTAGGTGTTGGTGATGATAGTGGATCTCACTTCAACCCCGGTACCTTCCCTGCTTCGCTCGATCCCGACTATGTCGGGGCAGAGCAGCTCTCATAGCCAAGGCCTCGAAGTTGGCACAGAGGGGTTGACCGTAACTCCAAAGTTTTCGGAGCTATCACTTCCCCTCGAGGAGTCTGTGTTCAACAGCTTGGTCCTGGCTTCCCTCTTGGAGCAGAGTGTTGGTAAGTTCTAGAATCCTTTGTTCAGTAATTTCAGCTCTGGGAGGATGGTCTTCAGCTTCCCCAGCTCATTCTGCTTTTGAGGTTCAGGAGAGGGTCCTCTCCATGCCCAGGATATCCCATCCTTTCCGATTGTCTTCTCACCCCCTTGGAGACTGTTTCTGAGTCCTCACCACTGCCCCATTTGGGACAGCCAGCCCAGCAAAACCTGCAAGTACTTCCACCTTTGGAACCCCAGATCTCTTCTGATCTCTGCCCGGAACACCCAATTGAGAAGATTCCCTGGAAGAGAAGGCGCAAAAGGAGGTACCTGGATTCCCCAGAGGAATCCGTTACAGAAGACACAGTTTTTGAGGAATGGGAAGGGTTCCCCAGATCTCCATCTCAGGATGTCTCCTTTGGGGACATCTTGGAAATCCTGTGCCAGAGAGGTAGATGGTTCTCCCAAAACCCTACCCCAGAGGAAACAGTGTTCTTGGAGGCTTTCGGGTCCGGCCTGTATACATCTTGGGTGTGTCCCCCCACCCCACTGATGCACTTGTCGATCTGGTATCGAGCTTAGTTTGGAAGGATCCGGACACAGTAGACCGAAGCATGCAGACAAAATCCTCAGTGCTTCCCCTGACTGACTCCATTGGACTAAGGGAATCGCGGTAGATGCTATGCTTGTTGCGGCAGCCACCAAGAAGGAGCTGACCCAAGAAAGCTCCTCTGTTCATCCCCATAACAGGGAGTCTAGGGCTATGGACAGATTTGGTAAGAGAGTTTATATCTCGTCTACTTTCACATTATGAGCCTTAAACTCAAAGAACTCTGTAGCTCGTTCCCAGAGTCCATATGTAATGAGGAAATGAAATCCTTCTCCGCCAAACTGGCCACTGTACAGTCAATTTTCAATGTGTCCATGAGGTTAATCTCCCATGTGGTGGAGGGTGCCTCAAAGACCGCTGGTTTTGGCATTACCATTAGGTTTCAGCCTGGATGCAGCTGTGAGACTTCACAGAACCTTTCCAGGCATCTTTTGTCAGTACCCATTTGACAGATCACCTTTGTTTGGGCCTACTACTAGAAGCACACTTTCCCATAGCGAGAGGGCTGGAAAGACCCTGTCTGCCATCAGAATCCATTTTTCTACCCCTTAAGGATCCTTTTCCAGGAATCAGTGCTGGGGGGGGCTGTGGTTTAAGAAATCTCAGGGTCCTTTTCACAAGTCGCAGGGAGAATATTCCCCCAGAGGCAGGGGAGAAACTGTTACATTGGTAGACACTGCCCACATGGCAGAGGGGGTCTGCAAAATCAAGGGTTGCAGGATTTTTCTCGGACAGGTCCTTTCAGTGCTCCTGAGGGGATGTCCAGCTGTCCTTCTCTGGAGGCAGTCGGGGGGTGCTTATCCTTGCACCCAGAAGTCTGGTATGCCATCACAAACAATCAATGGGTGCAAAGGATTGTATCCAGAGGATACATCATCCCCTTTTCAAAACTCCCCAAACTAAACACTTCTCTCCTGGTTGTTCCACCCAGTCAGAGAGAGGCAGAGGAGTTGGAGAGCTCAAAGCTGCTACAAAAAAGAGTCATCCAGCAGATCCTGCCAGATCAGATAGGATCAGGCATTTACTCAAAATTCTTTTTAGTACCAAAAAAGACAGTGGACCTAAAGCCCATCTTAGATCTGACATCCCTGAACAAGTCAATAAAAAGCACAAAGTTCAGAATGGTCACGATCCAGTCCATTCTATCTGTTTTGAAAATGGAAGACTGGATGTGCTCAGTGGACCTGAAAGATGTGTACTACCACATCAAGATGGACAGGTGCCCCAAAAGGTGCCTACGCTTCGGCTTGAAGCCAGTCATTATCAGTTCAGAGTGCTTCCCTTTGGTTTCACCACAGCCCCCAGGGTGTTCACCAAATGCATAGTAGTAGTTGCAGCTCATCTCAAACTGCAAGGATTCCCTGTTTTTCTGTACCTAGATGACTGGCTCCTAACCGCTCCAACCAGGCATCTACTCACCCAAACCAGGGACTACCTGTTACAGCTAGCTTCTACTTTGGGCATAACAGTCAACATACAGAAGTCCCATCTTCAGCCAGTTCAGAGCATAGACTTCATAAGGGCTTGTTTGGATACTACCAAGGTCTTGGCCTTCCTTACTGCAGAAAGTATTTCAAACCTAAGACTACATGTCAGACAAAACTTGGAATCCTAGTTCCTCCAGCCAAACTAATACTCAGGGACCTGGGTTCCATGGCTGCCACTATAACTTTGCTACCAACAGCATGCCTACACATGAAAATTCTGCAGTGGACCTTAGCAGTCCAGTGGTCACTAATTCAGTACCCCTCAATTGTCCAATCAAACTATCACGAGTGTGCAAGGATTCTCTGCTCTGGTGGCTTCACTGTCTGGAGGTTCTTCAATGATGCCCCTTTGTTCTTTATCCCCCAAGTGCCATGTTGACCACTGATTCCTCCCAGGTGGGGTAGGGGCTGCATTTCATGGGCCGGACTGTCCAAGGCATGTGGACATCACAGGAGACCAAACTGCATATTAGTGTCTTGGAGATGAGAGCAGTCCTTTTAGCATTGCCGGCATTTCACAGCTTCCTTTCTCCATGGACTGTTGCGATACAGGCAGATATTATGTCAGTGGTCTGGTACCTTAGCAAACTGGGAGAACCAGATCCTACGCCCTGTGCCGAGAAGCAATGAGAATATGGCATTTGCAATGCACATTCTGAGAGAGCATAACATTTTAGTGGACAGGCTCAGCAGAGTCTTACTGATGCCTTGAGTGATTCCTGAATCAGTCATTGGTAAACATGATCTTCCACAAATGGGGTCAGCTTTGCTGTGATCTCTTCGCATCCTCCTACAACAACAAGTGCAGCAGCAGGTTCTTTGCCTTGATCCTCCTTAAGGGACAGTCATCCAGGGATGCCCTGGTCCAGGCTTGGCCTCCAGGATTACTTTATGCCTTTCCTCTTCTGCCCTTGATCCTCAAGTTTCTTCAGAAAGCTTTCAGGTTGAAAAACAAAGTGATCCTCATTACTACCTTTTGACCTCTACAAATCAAGTTCACCTTCCTTTGGTCTCATCTGATTTGCTCTCTGTGGATGCTTGAACCTCGTCCCGATCTACTTTCCCATCCATCAGAGCAAATTTATCTTGATCTCCCAGATCTGAAACTAACCGCGTGGTTTCTCCAATTCCAGTGATGGTTAGATCTGCCAGACTTTTCATCCCCAGTCCAAAACTTCTTCCCACAAATCTTCGACTAGAAGAATTTGCAAGAACAAATGGATACGATTTTCTATTTGTGCTAAATGGCAGAAATAAGATCCTTTTACCACTCCTGTCCCAGCAGTCCTAGATTTTCTTGCTCATATTTTCTATGAGTGGGCCAGCCATTCCACTGTAAAAGTACCATTGGCAGCCGTTTCGGGTTTTCATATCTGAGAAAACGCATCCTCTTTGGCCTCATCAAAGTTATGCAAAGCTTTTCTTAGAGGGACTTTGCTTCTTCTCCCTCTTGTCAAAGACACAGCACCTCCTTGGGATCTAACTATTTTACAGGCTCTGGTTCTTCCTCCCTTTGAACCCTCCACCAAAGTAGATTTAAAATTCTTATCATGGAAGACTGTTTTTCTGGTAGCTATCAGGTCTGCAAGAAGAGTGTCTGAATTGCAAGCTCTGTCCTCTAAATATCCTTACTTAATTTTCACAAGGACAGAGTGACATTACATACTAATTCATCCTTTCTTCCCAAAGGTGTGACTGAGAACATTATAAACGAATCTGCTAACTTACCGGTCTTTCTGCCTCATTTCCAAAACAAGGGACAAGACACCCTCCATTTGCTAGATGTTCACAAACAGTTGTGGTTTTATCTAGACAAAACTAAATCTTTCAAGAAATCTAACCAGCTTTTCATATCTTTTTTGTATGCAAAAAAAGTGTAAACCAGTTTCCAAGACCACCTTAACTAAATGCTTAAGGGACTGCATTTCATTTGTTTATGAATCTAAAGGTGTTCCTTTACTTCACAGTCAAAGCTTACTCTGCTAGATCAATGGCAGCTTCCCACGCCTTTTGGGCTTAAGTTTCAATTGATATTTGTTTAGCTGCTCATGGCCTAATTCTCACACTTTAATTTCCCGCTACAAACTTGACATTGTGTCCAGAAATAGAGCTGCTTTTACTTCTGCAGTGCTCTGGAATATCCTTCCATGAAGGCCACTCATGGTTGTTGTAGCTGGGGACTCTGTCCCACAAGTCGTGGAAGAATGAAAATGACAACATCAGATAAAGAAGTTAAGTACTTACCGTAACATTCCTTCTGTGTTGTCTTTTTCATTCTTCCTCGACCTTTCCTCTCTCCTTACCCCTATCCTTCGGAACCTCTTTCCCTTGTTGAACTCTTCTTTCTCTGTTTATTTGTTGGTAACTGTCTGTATTGATGTACCTTACATTTATAATATTATTGGTACACATGGTAGCAGCAAACACGATCTGAGGTAACTTGGGGGTAGTGAGGAGCTCGAGCTTCAGAGCCTAAGCTTTTGAAAGAGGCTGAGTTGGACCCGAGGTCATATCCAAAACCCACAGGTCAAGGAAGAATGAAAAAGACAACACAGATAGAAGGTTATGTTAAGTACATAGCTTCTTTTTTCATATTATGTCTAATTTGGTAGAATTTATTTAAACTAAACTTTTATTTGTATTATTTTTAAATACTGTAAAATTATTGTTCTTAAATGTTTTGTAATACTTTGGAGCTCTTCTCCCTGGGCCTCTGCTGAAAATGAGCTCCTAGCAGTCAGACTTTCCTGGCAATCAAATGCCAGTAAATAAATAAATAAATAAATATATGCAAAAATAAGCAGTAACTTTTTACTGTCTGGGCTACTTCCAGGAAACTGGATCACTTTTGAACTCCACTCCTCAATATATTATATTTCCCTTTTTTTTTTTTTAATTGATTTAGTCTTCTGTTGATTTTCATTTTTGCCCATTTATGATTTTTGTCAGGGATCCTCCAGTTATCCCTAACAGAGTGTAAATTATTTCCTAAGGGTAGGGTTACCATAATTCTTTGTATGTGAAAGAGGACAAAAAAATGTGCTGCTACCAGTCCTCTTAAGTTGAAGGGCAAAAAAAAAAAAAAGGTCTTTACTCTACTTTTTAGCTCTTCAGCCTAAGAGGATGAAATAATAAGTGCTTATAGCCGCTAGCAGCATATATTTTTTTCGTCCTCTTTCTACTCTTAATTGAAGAGCAAAAAAAAAAAGGGTCCGTGTTTGGGGATTTTTGATTGGCTCGTGTACCGGTATACGAGCCAATCAAAAACGCGCACAGCGGACCCTCTTCTGTTCAGTGCGGAACATCAAGCAGTTCCGCATTGAACAGAGCTCCGCTTTTTGATTGGCTCGTATACCGGTATACGAGCCAATCAAAAATGCGCACAGTGGACCCGCTTCTGTTCAGTGCGGAACATCAAGCAGTTCCACATTGAACAGAGCTCTGCTTTTTGATTGGCTCGTATACCGGTATATGAGCCAATCAAAAAAAAAAAAGCGGATAAAAAACTCAGAAATAGGGATGTTATCTTTTTGAAAAATCTGCGATTTGTCCAGGTTTTAAAACCCAGACAGATCACAGAATTTTCAAAAATACATTTTCATTTTGTGTTGGAGAAATTAGCACTGCCTTTTTTGTATCTGCTTCTGCAGCAGGCGTAACTTGATTTGGAAAATTATGTTTCTAGACCTTAATGAGGTGAGTTTCAGAAAGTGAAGTGTTTCATTTCACCTTATATGTTTTTTTCCACAAGGATAGAGTTGTCTTGCAAGCAAACTAATGCTTATCTCCAAAGTAGGCACTTAGTGAAATTTGAGACAGCTGTATAGTCTACCTATTTCTTCAAATTACTGTTTTAAGAGGGTGTATATCTTACATTGTGTGGATTAACACAAGCACCTAAGATGTGTTGACAGAACAAAACCAGTCAGAAAAAGTTTTATATGCTGCATACCAAATGGCCACTAAAAAAGGTCACTCAGTCTTTGGTGGCTTTTAGGGTGTATTAAGTTTTGTTATACAAACTTTAACAAGTTCTTACTGTCTCTGACTACAGTACATTTCACTGTGGCAGTAGCTACATTTCAACCAGTCTTTACAAAGATATCTTCGAACAATATTTGTGTGGCTGCAACCTGGGCTTCTCTGAATATTTTTGCAAGACTTTGTAAGTGGAATTTAATCTCAATCTACTTCCTTCAAGGCCACATACATCTGAGGTATTCTTATATGATGCTACCCAGGAAAATGAACTTAGGACTCTGTCCTACAGGCTGATTAAGTTGGATGGGATAATAGACACTCCAGGCGACCCGGGATGTCCTTCCTTAGATAACTGTTGCAGTATTACTAACAGATGGGGCATGTTCGGCCAGCATACCAAAACCTGGATGCCCTCCTCTCATGCCATCAGCCAGTGTGTGACCTCATCCTGAAGGAGGCAAAAGGCGCACAAGGGACAAGGGTACATAAGGGCACAAATTATTTCAACTTTTTTGCTGCCAGCCTAAGTACTGATTATCACTTCAACTTCAGATGACTCAGCCGTATGAATCGTCCGTCTTCCGCAGCTGTTGGGCAGTTAAGTGTTGCTATTGGGGATCCCCTCCTCTTCTCTACTTGTTGTGCTTAAACATTTTATACATGTCATTGAAGAGAGGAAAATGTGATTGTAGGAGGCAGATTCCTCACAGAGACCTTAATTTGAAGAATCTTTTTTGCTTAGTCACTGAGCATGACTATAGGGGCTGTTCTATTTGGCATTAGTTTGTATAGAAAATAGCCGTCTGTCTTTATTAAAAATTTACCTTTAGAATCGGAAGCTTAAGGAGCATGCCAAAGGTAAGATGGCCTCTTGAGTCATCATCCGTCAGAGTCCCTCTGATGCCAAAGACGAAGTCTAAAAAACTAAAACTCCAGACTTCTGTTGTCCAGTTGAACCCAGGTGTCTGCGTCATGTCTCTTGATGAGATATCAGACTGCCGAGGTCCTGCAGCTGCTTTCTCTGTTGTGACCCCATTGGAGGCCAATATGATGCAGCCATCTTGCATGTCCATCACATCCAACCAGTCATCCATTGCTGGTGAGAAGGGGGGCATCTGC